>NW_027040545.1:4492500-4752500 GCF_037179485.1 Ochlerotatus camptorhynchus | reverse complement strand
TTTACGGTATAGATCACAGGCTGAAAAAAACTAACGTTCCTTTACACCGAAAACATTGATTGCTTGGGCTCTGCTGTCAAAACAATCGAGATAATAAAATCGTTCATCAGAGAGCAAAAGAGTTCCTCAGAGTTACTCTGGATTGCTTTTAATTTCTCACTGTCATCCCCCTCGTGTATAACTATGGAATACGGCATTGCAATTGTCAAATAAGGATATCAATACACATACTAACCATTTATTGAGATTTGATTTTAAATAAGATTGTCATCGAGAAAAGCGGAACAGAATATCTGGATAAATTAGAATTATACGAAAGATTAATGTTCAGAAATTAACAATATGCTTACTAACTAAAGCTTTTTTTTCTAATTCTTTATTTTAGAGATTTTTAGCCGAAGGCTAGTTCATCCACCGACAAACCAACATGAATGATCATACAAATAACAAAGAAATTTCTGATCAAAGCACAAAACTGACATCTGCCGCCGTGTTCGCGGAAAATATTTAGCCTATCCACGAACATGCGTACGAAATTTATGAGTTGGTTCGTGTCTAATCTATTTCTGACAAATTATTTTTATCTAGATAAAATATTTCTATGGTTTTGACACATGGAATCGCTGCACATTTGAAACGGCCGTTATGGATTCTCGATCATGAGTTAAATTTAAGTTTCAAGTCGGTTTTTCGGTGATAACACTCGCAAGTTGTTTATCGAACAAGTATTTAACGGACAATATAAAAGTATCGTAGTTGGTAGTATCGCCACCTGTGGCGCGCATAGTCAATCCCCTTGCGTTTGACGTTTACACACTACCGCCATCTGTTCAGCGTACTACCCACCACAGTGTACTCAACAGATGGCGGTAATGTTTTTGCGATGATGTTTTACAGTGAGAAATATTCAATGTGTTATGTCTGTTTGTCTGTGCCCTTATTTTATCAAACTTTCATAGCGAATCAAAACAAACATAGTGTAGTACTAGAATTTTTACTAGAATGGGGTTCCTTAATCTATTTGCTTGGGACCAATAGGCTAGTCAAGTAGTGAGCCAATTTAAAATCGATAGTTTCATCACAGACAAACAGACGTAACTCTTTGAAAAAGTTTTTCTTGAAAACATAGTATCTCAAAACATAGGACCTCAGTAGCGACATCTTTCAGGCTTCTCGCGGAAAACAAGCTTGCTCGCTAACTCGCAAACAATATTGCATAAAAGTTCTATGAATGTATAGAAACGTCAAAGTGATCCGATGCCAGCGCTGCGGCGAGTAGTTCGCGGAACTGATAATATTCAAATCAACAGTTAAATACGTGAACGAAGATACACAATGAAGAGTTACGTCTGTTTGTCTGTGGTTTCATATTGATTGTTGTTATAACTCTGTAATCTGAACCTGTCTGAACGTACTATTTGCTTTGATTCGTCAACTAGAGTTGTCCATGATTGACAACTAGAGGCGCTATAGTTATAGTAGGAAAAAAATGTTCAGCGCACCACGAGTCATGTTAACCTTGCACCATATTGCACTCAGTTTGACAGTACTGCAGGGACGTCTTTCACTTCTTCGAAGAATAAGAGAAGGTTCGGTAGAGTTTTTGCTTTGTAGTTCATCTAAATTTTAATATTCGAATATTTCCAGTTGCAGTACCGACGGCAGTGTATATTCACTGTTTCTGATAACTATTCCATTTCGAGTAGCGATAAAGTAATCTGCCATGGCTGCAAGCGCCAGACTATTTTCCCGTGTAAAAGGTAAGTCTCCTTATTCGTGATCCATCAGCCAGACGATTTGCCGACATATGTGAGGAAATTATGTAATCTGACTTCTAAAATTAGGCATAATCAACTGAAAACATCTGCTCCTTTCACTTTTGACTAGCCTGATACAAAACAAACATTTCCTCGGTCTTAGAAAATAATTTTTAAAGGTACTATACAACATTGCACGTAGTCAATAAGAATCCCTACTGCACTACTATAACCTTGAAGCAAGCAAAATGAGTGAATCATACAATGTTTCTTTTCGCCATCATTTTAGAGGGATTCACAACCAGCGTCCGATTTGCGAGCTATGAGAGTACTCGCAAAAATCTGAAATTGAACTCAAACTCGAAAGTCATCTGCCAAGGATTTACGGGAAAACAGGGCACTTTCCATTCCCAACAAGCTTTGGAGTATGGTACGAAGATAGTCGGAGGAGTCTCGCCCGGCAAAGGTGGACGCACACACCTAAATCTTCCAGTTTTCAATTCCGTGAAGGAAGCGAGAGCAGCCACTAATGCTGATGCTACCGTAATCTACGTTCCTCCCCCTGGAGCAGCTAATGCCATTATGGAAGCCATTGAAGCGGAGATGCCACTGATTGTGTGCATCACTGAAGGTGTCCCGCAGCATGACATGGTGAAGGTGAAGCATGCTCTGCTGGCTCAGGATAAATCTCGTCTGGTTGGTCCCAACTGCCCAGGAATCATTGCTCCCGAACAAGTGAGTTTATTTTACTATGCGATTTCTCCCATTTTCTTATCATCGAGCAAAAGTCAATGTGGGTTCAAAAGTCACTCTTGCTAGCGGTGCTCTACGCTGATTGTGGTCGAGGAAAGTAAATTGTTTGATGATGAACGATGCTGTTGTTTTGATATTGATAAACGGATCTTTTCAGCAGCTCAAGTAGTTTGTTGCTTGTGGTGGAGTTACTGCTATGACAGTTAAAAAAAAAGTTATATTTTAATTCATTATCATTTAAATTGATTTTATCTTAGTTTCTTAAATGTCAATATTCGGGGTATTTTTAGTTGAATAATCTAAAGTAGTTATTGTCTTAGCAGCTTTAAAAAATGTTATGGCGCTGATAGGTAAAATAGTTCATCAAACAAAGATTGCCATTTTCCTCTATTTGCTTCTTTCCACATCACATGATATCAAGTATCCCACGCTTGAAGGATAGGTAATTGATGCTAATTGTTAATTTCTTTCATAGTGCAAAATTGGTATTATGCCCGGACACATCCACAAGCGAGGCAAGATTGGAGTTGTATCCCGTTCGGGAACGCTTACATATGAAGCCGTGCATCAAACGACCGAGGTCGGTCTCGGTCAAACGCTCTGCGTCGGAATCGGAGGTGATCCATTCAACGGAACCGATTTCATCGATTGTCTGGAAGTTTTTCTGAAAGACCCCGAAACCAAGGGTATCATCTTGATTGGTGAGATTGGTGGTGTGGCTGAGGAGAAGGCTGCAGATTATCTGATGCAGTATAATCAGGTGAGTTTCAGTTTCAGTGCTGACATGTTTTTTTTTCGTGGGTGTTAATCTACAGTTCAGCGTTTTTGGACTTTGATATTTATCAGTGGCGCCCCGTAACTTCACTTTTTACCTGTGCACCAATTCGGCTGTACGCGAATCGACTGAAAATACATTTAATCTTCTACTTTACTCAATATCTATCAATTGCAAGCATTATTTTGATAATTGTTTATGTTTTGAGAGTTGGTGCTCTGGTAGATTGAGGTTAAGGAAACGCCACTGATACTAATTACTCAATCATATTATATACTCAATGTGGGTCATACCCACAATTAACAAATTATTGAAATCACATCGCATGTGACATGTGCGTTTGTTTTATGTGAAACATGTTTTGATTCATTATACCCCGTACAGACTATGGCTTATATCATGTAATATAGGCTGTCTTGCAATGATCACTCATACATCTAGTTTTCACTGGAAATTCTATATATGAGTGCTAATTGCAAGATAGCCTACATTACATGATATAAGCCATAGTATGTACGGGGTATTGACTGAAATATCAGCATTAATGGATTAGCTTTATTTTGGACCATAACTTTTGAAGTAAAAAGTTCACCCCGGGAATTTGGATGTTGTGATCGACTTGATTGGTACATATCCAATTAGGCTCATATGACTGTTCTAAAACTTCTGGCATGTGATCATCAACTTGGATAAAACACGAGCGAATGAAATCTGCGGATGAATGAATTTTCTAGGTTTAAATGCGGTATGCGAAAAATTTCATCACCGTATTAAACGGGGTCTGACTGTATGTAAAAGCTTACGGAATGACTTAAAAATTTAAGGATGTCCATACATGTTTCTGGAATCTTAACTTTTTTAATTTTACCTCCAAGAATTAGTGGTATAGTTTTGGATATGTGTATTTATTTTGAAAATCAAATTCTCATGAATATTAGAAATGCTCAGAAGGAAGAGAATAGCGGAGATAAAACTGTCAAAATCTGAGCAGCCAATCGAACATTCCCATAAGATGTTTTCCGAGGATTTCTTATTCTTACTAGATTAAATTTGAGAGTATTGCAATCGAACAGAAATTCAATCACCTTTATGTTTCGTGTACTTCTCAAATTCAGCTAGATTTTGGAATCAAAAGCAATATTTTAACTCTATTGATCAATTGATCTTAGTTGATTAATTAATGGTACCAAGAAATGTGCAAAATATTTCGATGCAATCAATTACTATTTTGCACGTAAATCGAATCAAAAATAAAAGTCATGTGCTAGCTTCTAGCAAGGGTTGCAAGATAATTTAGGGGCAAATCCCTGCTGCCGAATTGTATTTCTAGTTTTTAGAATCAATATAATATTGTTTGTTCGTTAATTAATTTCACCATGAAATGTGCCAAATATTGCGATGTACTCAATTATTGTTTTGCACGTACATCGAATCGAAATGAAAAGTAATCTGAAATGCTAGCTTTTAGCTAGGGTTGCAATTCTAGATAGAGCTGGAATTAGGGCGTAACAGCTTTTGTAAACAATGACTTCTATCGATGATTTCTAGGAATTCAAGGCACGCCCACGCAAACCAACATAACCATCAGATAGGGGAAGTCTTCTCCTATCCGATGGTGATGTTGATTTGCGTGGACGAGCCTTGACTTTCTAGAAATCATCGAGAGAACTCATTGTTTACAAAAGCAGTTACACCCTAATTCCAGCTCTAGACTTTCATCTCCTCCATCTATCGTATACAAAATTACCACTTTAGTCTGTTATTTGAAATTAGCATCTTCAACTATGTAAATCGTTGACTTCACGCAGAAGTAATACAAAACATATCATGGTGGCCAGCAAACCGGGAATACCGGGAAATATCCGAGAATTTGAAAAGTAACCGGGAAAACCGGGAAAGACCCGGGAATTCGGTTAGAGAACAGGGAAAACTAAACTTACCATAGGAACAATTTTTTACACCAGAATTTCATAATAAACCATTACAACAGAGTGATCATTTACCAAATAAATGTCTTGCTCTATTAAGTGCATAATTTTCTTCAGTTTTTCGTCTTATTGTTTTTAAAATTTAATCACTCAGCTATATTGCAAATTAATCTTTGTCGTTTCAATTTCAGATGTAAAGTACATGGGCCTTAAAAGAAAATGTTGAAGATGCTGGGCTTTGGAAACAAGTATTTTTAAAAACCGAAATTGAATTATTCTTTTCCGGGGTTATAATTTTTCGTTGTTCAAAATTCTCATGATATGAATTCCAGAATCAACTTGAAATTCTGCTCTGAATTATCATGGAATTCTTCTGAAATAAACCAGAAAACACTCCTCGTAACAATTACTGTTGAATTCTTTTTGGAATTTCCTTGCAACCCCTTCTAAGAATTTAATTGGAATCCTTCTTAGAATTTCCTTGAACCTATTCGGAGACTTCGATTCCTTTGAAAATCTTTTCAAAAATTTATTTTAACTCTTTTCAAAATAGCAGAAACCTTTCGAAATTTTATTAAAAAAAACCCCTTGGAGTATTTTAAAGAATTACCTTCTAATTATCAGCATTTAGCGTAGGCTAGTTCATCTCCGTCCCATACGAATCTCTTCAGAATTACGTACGAATTTTCCTTAAAGTTTTGTTTTTCACAACTCCTTTTGAAATCCTCTAAAACTACTTAAGAATTTTATTTAGAACGTGCATTTTTCTCCACAAAAATCCCTCCAAATTCATCAAACAATTTTTAAGAACTTCATGTCAGAATAATTCTGGAATTCTGCTCAGAACTTCTCCTTCGAAAACTGTGTGGGAATTCTTCTCAATATTTGTTTGAAATCAACACTTTGAATTCTTTTAAATTTTACTGAAAATTCCAGGGTTTGTCCGCTAGATTCTATAGATTGTTTCGTAATTTTTTTTTATCACCCTTAAAATGTTTCCAAGTCTCAGAGCGTGACAATTATGACTCCACGTCTCATAAGTATGATTTTTTTTTCAAATATGTGATCTTGAAAAAAATTTAAATCTCACATTTTATTTATTTTTTCTCCAAATCTTGAAGATTGTTATTAATCACAAATTTTGAAGAAAAGTTCTAGTTTCAGACTACACAAATTTCAAAGCCCCAGAATCTTGGGAACCTTCTTAAATCACTTTTTTTTTATCCTTTCAGTAAACTCCTTTCAGCACGTTTTTAAAAATGCGTTCAATTTCGTTTTTTGTAAAATATTAGCAACCGGGAAATTTGTAAGATTTGAACCGGGAAAACCGGGAAAAAACCGGGAATTTCAAAATGAAAATTCACTGGCCACTCTGACATATAGTCAAAGTACATAACCCTGGATATGAGCATACCATCAATTACTGTCATTGATCGAAAGGTAAAGTAGCAGCACCTACCCCACCTGTGTCCCCTCGAGATCGTCAAGTCGACCACATACCGTGGTAGGGTAAACAATAGCTGCAATTTCCAAACCTACGACTGGATGCCTTCCTTCAAATAACAACTGAAGTGCGGTAAAAATCTACTATCTATATGCAATTTTCACACTGCCGTACTCTAACGGAACTATCAACTCTATACTTTCATCTCCTCCTCATCTATCGTATAAAAAATTACCACTTTAGTCTGTTATTTGAAATTAGCATCTTCAACCATACAAAATATTTTTTTTTCCATTGTGGCTTCAAAAATGTATATGTACGGCGTAAAACTGGAAATTAAAGAATCCGTTAAACTGAGTAACCTTGTCGAAAATTGCAAATCTACACACTAATCCAGGCCTCCATCGTTCGGTAAATTTTGAACTACAGAACTGTTCGGTAAAAGTTTAAAAATCAGTGAAAAATCCAATTATTAGAAAATTTATTATCAACTTGTACAGAATTTGTTCGGTTTACCCCTTTTATTGATGAAAAATAAAATTTACAAATTTTCTTAATTTCTCACGTGTAACGGTCATTTGAAAATTTTACCGACTTGTTCTGCTGTTCAAAAACTCGGTAAATTCCTACCGACTTCGGTGATCTGAATTAAGTGTGTATAGGAAGCATATCACGGCGTTAGAGGGTTTTAACCGCGCTACGGGATTTGTAGTCCCAATGTGAGCAGCAGTTATCAAAAGAGAAAGGCGATGGGAAGCAATAAAAGTGACACGTGATAGTAGTTGTTTGTGTTTGAGAGTAATTTTCAACAGTAATATCACAGACAAACAGACATAACACTCGCAATTTGTTCACCGAACCAGCATTTAACGAACAATGTTCAGCGTAATGCCTACCACAGTGTACTCAACAGATGGCGGTAATGTTTTAGCGACGATGTTTTACAGTGAGAAATATTCAATGTGTTATGTCTGTTTGCCTGTGGTAATATGTACTATGAAACATTTCTGGATCAACAATAGAAAAGGGCCCATCAGCATTTGTAAACAAACCGTTCCAAAGCCCTTTACTCACAAGCGAAGACCACCCACGCAAACCAACACCATCATCTGATAGGGGAAACTTCTACCTACACGATGATGGTCTTGGTTTGTGTGACCGGCCGTCGCTTTGTGAGGAACGGTTTGTTTACAAATGCTGATGAGTTCTTTTCTATTGTTGATCCAGATTTTCTGGAACCAAAAGTGATGTCGTCATCAGGGGCGGGATGTGCTATCAAATCGGCCTACTGAACAGCCTCAATGAGATGTAAATATGTAAGGCTCAGTGAATTTGTCATCTCTTTCGTTATCCCGCTGTTTAAATGGTTGAAGGAGTGTGACGTCATACTCCGTCATCCATTTAATCAGTCGGAGAACGAAAGAGACGACACATTTAGTGGGTCTCACCTGCTTACGCTTATTGATTTTCCTTATGTGAATTTGGTTCCAAAAATCAACAAACCATCTTTGCTTATGACTTTGTTGTCGTTATTTGTCGACATCAACAAATGCTACACTGAAGGCCGGCGCACAATGGATACGTTTTCAGGTTTTTTGACAGTTAGCCCATGCATTATCTGTCAAAAAACCCGAAAACGTATGCATTGTGCGCCGGCCTTGAGAATGATGAATGGATTAACCTAAAATTAAAAGTGCAGGTCACAAATTAAAAAAATATAAATTAAACACACAATCAATGACGGTTCACATAACCAGAAAAAAAAATTAAGAGAAACGTGTCCGTAGCGTCTGTCGTGTGAGGTGTAAATCAAATATCGAGGGGCTGCAGCCGAGCAAAGTCTGAGATCAAATAGAAAACCAAATTTGATGTTGTGATGTCCCTAATAATGATTACTCAGGTGCTAAATAAATAAATAAGTAAAACTACCAACTAAGAAATATTTAAATTGTCCGCAGGGTAGCCAGCAAACCGTGAAAACCATGAAAACCGGGAATTTGAAAAGAAGCCGGAAATTTGACGGGAGAATCGAGAAAAAAAATTAAAAGTTGAATAACAGCTTGAGCTTAATCAAGTTAACATATGTTTCTTCAGCTCAAAAATGGTTTATTCAGCTCTTTATTATCTTAAACATTTGAAGTTATTTGACCTTTCGCAAAACTTTTCTCAGAAATCATTTGGAATTCTCCCCAGAATACCTTGGAATTCTGTGCTGAATTTTCGTGAAAATTTCTTAAGAATTTAATTTAAATTTCTCTTTCTCTCAGAACGATTCCTGCGGCATTTTTCTCGGATCTTGCTTAAAGTTGTCTTGTGAATCTTCCTCAGTATTTCTTTGAAATTATTATCAGAAAACCATTTAAATTCTGTTTATATTTCTTTTTAAATTCGCCTTAAAATTCACCTGCTATTCTCCTCACAATCCGCCTACAATTCTCTTCAGAATCACCTAGGAATTCTCCTTGAAATTATCCCCACAACTCCCTTGTCATGTTCCTAAGAGTTTATCAGGACTTAATCCTAGAATTAATTTAGGATTCTTGTCAGAGGTCCGTTGAATTTTTATTCGAGTGCTTCTCAGAATTTTGAATTTTCATTCTTCTGATTAGAACCCTGAACATTTTTCCAAGACCACACCATTTTCCAGCGACTGCACAAATTTTCAAAATCCCTCATTTTGTTGGGTAAAAATCCAATCCGGTTTTTTTCTTCTAAATCTAGTATAGATCTTCATAAGTCACATATAAGTCACACATCTAAAAAATTTCATATTCTAAGACATTTCACAATCTCAGAATCATAGAAATTAAAATTGTTGTTAAGATTCAATTTGTTTTTAAGATTTATTTATATTAGCACAGAACACGATACTTAAAAAAAATCTTGCTCCGTATCAAGTTCAAGATTTTTAAAACAATTTCTTAATAGGGTTAACTACCCCATTTCCGGCCTATTATGCACAACCTGCAATTAGTCTTTCTTAATCTAACGCAGTTTAGCACCAAACGGAATGTTATTATTACTGATGGCTTCCAAATTTATTTACCTTTCCGTACGTACCGTAAGATTTGATAAAGAGAAACCAATCGTTGAGATATTGTCAAAAGTCTAACACTGTTTTTTGACGCCAAAATCTCGGCTTAACGCATTGGAACGCCATTGAAACGCCAATGAATTCACTTCGGCCTATTAAATGAAGATAAAAATTGATTCGGTCGGAGCGCTTCTTTTGTTTTTGGGAATAATGGGTGCAAACTTTCATATCACGCGTTCTTATTGACTTTTTTCGGTAGCTTATTAACCAAAGTATCGTACCAAACGCATAATTGACTTTTTAACTTGTTGCAATAACGACTTCTGCGGGGATTTGTGCATCCGTCAAACCGGCTAACATGCAAGTAATACGCCAACAAAGTATGAAGTAGTAAGGTTTTAAGTACATGCCCCTTTATTTGATTGCTGCACCAACATTTTGCCTGTCCCTAATCTGCCTAATGTTCTTTTATATGCTATGACATTCAACTTTTCTACTCACGGACCGTTGGCATATTGGGCTGACGCGTCAACCTCACTGTGCTGATCCAAATGGCTATCACCATCCGAAACTGCTGCTTCTCGCTTCTCATGGGCGTCTCGGGACGCTGTTCGACCAGCCACCTTCCTCTTCCGATGATCACTCGCGAAGGTCACTTCATGCGGCGTACCAATCGCCGGGATGTTGTCAAAGATCTGCTTGCGCGAGGACGCCCGCTCCAGATGGTACCGTTTCCAGCTGCAACTACACGCCACCGCTCGCCATTAAAGAACCCGATTCGGTGCGGGTATGCGTTAACCGTGCGTGTCGGTGTCCGTGCCGCTTCCCGATACGTCAATAAATGAAATCTCCTTAGCTGTGAATTAAATGAAAAAAAAAAGCCCTGCGGACGAATACCGTTAGTCCGAGTAATGCAGAACAGCATGATGGAGTCTTACTTCCTGAGAAGGCTCTTTTGTCTCGTGTAATGGGTTTCTTGACGGCTTATGGCTTGTTGTCCGTGCGGCGGATTACGGGTGCGGATAGTTCTTCGCTGGACGTGGGATCGATCGATTACAAAGTGCTCGTGGGATTTTGGCAGACCTGTGATCGAAATGCGAGATTCACTTCAAATTCACCTCGTGTTGCAACTTTCGTGATCTTACCTGGTGTTGTAAGATGGCCGGTACCAGAATGTCACGTGCGTGACAGGAAAATTCAGGGTCTTCTCGTCACCCGTCGCGTATCTTGGATTTTTTCTCACTCGCGCTGCGACACGTCGCGTGATTATGTCTTCACGGTGTAGCTCACCGCTGCCACCAGGCCTCACCAACTTCCTTGATTGCCGACCGGCTGCTGCCACTTACTCCGAACCAATCGTTCGACGACCTTTCGACTTCAGCCGCGGGCACGAACTACTCTGTCGATGATCCCAGCGCCTGTCAAACTGCAAGCGAATCTTTGTTCCTTGTTGATGTTTCAAGCGAGACGCCCCTGCAGCACGACGTTTCGGTGATGCACGCTCGATGAAAATACTTCATTTTAATTCCTTGTGTCGGGCTTACACACTGAACTTATTTTCTTCATACTTCTTAAAATACTAACGTAACCAACTCTGAAATCATGGATTTATTTGATGTTTTCTGCTCGATGGGCCAAAAATGGGCGATTAGGCCGAAGGAGTTCTCTACCCTATAATCTATTCCTCTAAAATTCGGTGAAGGCTTTAATTTTGATTTTATTCTGTCGTTCATTGCGGTTTGGTGCTCTCTGAACCTTGAAAGAACGTAATCCTGCTCGTTTCTTGGCTTTCTGCACGAAACTTTTTGTTAGGTGCAGTTTTTTTTCACGATATCCCGAACGGAATAGTTGGGTTTGCGTTTGAAGGCAGCAACCACTCGCTTGTGATCTAACACGGAACACTAAATGCACTCACTTGCTTCCGATCGACAGTTAAACGGTCTCCGAAACGTTTTATGATACGAGAAACAGTAGATTGTTGGATTCTCAACATCTTTCCGATGGCTCGGTGTTGTAGATGTGGGTTGTTGTGCAAAATTTTCCCGCGCACGCGCTGTTCCTTGGACTCCATTTTTAAAACTACTATGAAACTAACGCTGAGGCCATCTCTCTCAAAATTTCATTAAAATTAACCCAAAGGGCAAAATGTTACAGCTTTTTCAAAGTGATGCAATTTAAGGGTGGGCAGCCTGTACATGGGTATATTTTATATTTAATTTTAGTAAAATGAGATATCAATTTCAATCAATCATTTCAATGACAGTCGTAAATATATCATGGATGATTATATTCATTGTAATTGTAATTGTAATTTATCAGCCCACACCCTGGTCGACCACTGTAAACCAATCTGCCGTTAAGCGAGTGTGTACCTACTGAAACCTGACCGTAGGCCTATGCTAGGCCGTAAAGCATAACGACCTTCGTCCACTTGCAGTATTAGTATGTTAGTATAAATAAATAATACTATATAGTCAAGAGCTTTGAGTGGGCTGGTTTACTTCCTCCAAACTCCGTTACAATCGCCTATCTCCCGACAGACACGCGTACCCCGTCTACTACTTGCAGACTTCATCAGTGCCAAGTACTCAACACCACTACTTGGCACTGATGAAGTCTGCAAGTAACAAACTAAACACGCGCATCTGTCAAAAGACAAGCAACCACAACGGAACCCAAAGGAAATAAATCAACCCACTCAAAGCTCTTCATAAAGGGATTCCGTTAAGAGGTTCGACAAATTTAAAGGACTATATAGTCATATAAATCACCACAGCTAAATATAAATATATAATAAAGTATATAATTAATAATAAGTAACGTGAGTATTATTGTACAAATTACAATACAGTGTAGTAGTTACCTCATTATCTTCAGCGCCTCTGTGATATACTTACTTGCGGCATACGGCATTTTGGGAGTGTATATGAGCGTGTACCATGTACGGTAGCTCATCTCTCATCGTGATGGTGGGACATAGTATACAAATTAGAGAGAAAATAAGGAGGTATTAGTATTAGTTATAAGTAAACAAACAAAACAAAATAAGAGAAGAGGAAAGAATAGCAGAAAGATAAAAAAGAAATAAATAGGTTAACAAAGAAAAGAAACGTAGGCAGATTATTAGAAAAGGCATTATCCGAGACTCAGCAATCAAATGTCACTCCCGCCGAGATCTCAGCGAAACCCTCCCCGCCGAGACCCGCACAGCCGAAACCTGAACTTTTTGTCAGTGCGAACCTCAACCTGAGCTAGGTTTTAAAAACAAACGATCAAACTGACGTTTGCAAGAAAACAAGCAGACCCGATCTTGATACCCGATCCAGGTTGGAACTGAATAATAAACAAATTCGCTATAAGTGTGTAGATAGATTAGTAGGAAAATAAAACTACTTTATGACTCAAAGTGAAATGAATGAAAGTTAGTTTCGGGATCATTTCAGTGTTAGAGTTATGTTAGTTTTGATCCGTAATCAGCATTGCCGGCCCCTACAACATTAGTTGCAGGCAGTGGTTGTTAGATCATGCGGCACTGTGACTACTACTATTTTAGAGGTATGATTCGTCAAGTTTATACAACTCAATGTTTCAATTGAGGCAAACTATCTATCTTACAATTACAAAAGCAAACCTAAACTTACAATTATATGCAAATGCAAAATGAAACTTGACAAATCATCGTCAATCCCCTTATTCCAGGGCAGGGCCTGACGATTTGAATCTAATTTTGATCAGTGAACGGGCACCATATGGTACATTTTCTCACCATGAACCTATCATTTCCAGCCTATCTGAACTATTTAATAAATGGAAGCCATAACATGGGTTACGCTCCCCCTAAGCGGGCCTTCCGCATCCCATCTCTGTTTTATCTCAAATACAAAATACCAATGGTGTGAATGTATCTATACATAACTTGGAAATGACGTACAATCAAATAAACCCGTAACCCACTCACTTGGCCAGGCTTCAGAATCGTCCAGTGGGCAGTGCGCTCTACACTCCAAGTTCCCTTTTTTTCAATTTCACCGCAAATTTGACATTTTACCCATTGAGTGTTGATTAATCATAATGAAGCATTGTGACAGAGGTTGAGGTTACTAGTGTATTAAATAATCCAGGTCCTATCCAGGACTATATCTGAAAAATCCAAATCTAAACCTAAACCTAAACCTGTTCTAATCAACCTGAAATGACTAACAACCTGAAATGACTAACAACCTGAAATGATCAACCTGAAATGATGGAAGACTTTGACTACCCCGCCATGCAATAGTCTCATTCCGTGCCTTATGGCAACTTAATGATTCTATTGCTCTCATCTTCTGGCACCACCCAGGGGAGACTTGGTCCTGTACCCAATGCTTAACTTATCTCCATTCCACTCAGCTACTCGCAATTTCTTGTGATAATAGTGGGCGGAATATTATTATATGAGACAATTCAATGCAGACGTCTTTCCAAATTTGGCAGATCGACAGGTAATCGGTGAGTTACCACGATAGTTGCTATTCAACAACTCGACAACGTCCCATCGTCAACGCCTGCTATGAGAATTTCCAATTGCAGACGTCAACGAAATGACGTCATGAGCTATCGATCAACTGGTTATCGCCTGGCACCTTATAGCACGATGCTAGGAGGCGAACCGGAAGAATCGATGAGCTACCTCCCCCATGATGGATGATTGTATTCATTAGCCCAATTTTTTTTTCCTTGCTAAAATGTAAATCCAGAACAACATGTGAAAAGGGCATAAAGTTTTTTGTAAACAAACCTTTGTAGGCCCTTTTCTCACCAACCGAGGGTCGCCCACGCAAACCAGCAATATCATCGGGAAGAGGAAAGTGTCCCCTACCCGGTGATGTTAAAGGTTTGCGTTGGTGTCATATGGGTGGCGAGAAAGGGGCATAAGAAGGTTTGTTTACAAAAAGCTTGTATGCCCTTTTCACATGTTGTTCTGGAAATGTTGTTTTTTTAAGACTTTATTAGGGAGATTTTTAGCCTCTAGGCTAGTTCATCTCCAATGTAAATGTTGTAAGGTTGATGATAATGGTTTTATAGGCAGATTACAGGATGCTCATTATGCCCCTCCTTCCCCTTTCAAATCACAAATCTCGAAAAAAAAACATGTCATATTCTAATGGCGGTAAGCTCCAACTCGGAATAACTATTAATTCCGTTCCTGTTTGGATGATCTGTAAAATGTTTGCTTACAGTCTTGTTGATTCATCATCAGATTGTTGTCATCAAAGCAGCCGGACATTTTTTTTTATCGGGATTTAATCCGAGGATAATACCGGTTGAAGCTTACCACCATAAGACCCTAAACAAATCAAGGCGAGCAATGGGTTAGGTCCTAAGTAATATTGATCGATTCTCTTCATCGCCTTTCTCTTTCGGTAATAACTTGGCTACAATACCGTTTCATGTCGTGTACTAGGTAATAGATTAAACATTTTTGTTTTTTGCTGAACATTGAAAAACAGGATTTTTTTTAGATTCACTGGCCACCCGACTTTACCACTAGACACCAAACATCTTTAATATTAAAGCAAAAGTTCTAGGATTATTATTATTATTTATCTTTATTAGGGAGGCTTTCAGCCTTGGGCTGGTTCGCCTCAAAAAAAAAAGTTCTAGGACTACTTTCCTGCTGTATTCCCATCCTGGACCACTCTGTACTTTATAGGAAAACCTTATTTTTAAATACTTTATTATGGTGATTGTTTGCCACTACTGAGCTAGTTCCACACCAGGAAAGATTTCAGAGAATTTGTGCACTTGACCGATCAACAGAATCGATCATCGCAGTTAGGTCCTTATGATTCTGATCGCTAGATTATCATGCTGACAATCAAATATAATAGATACAACCATTAATAATGAAAATAAAACGTTTCATGTTTCTT
The DNA here is from genome assembly GCF_037179485.1 of Ochlerotatus camptorhynchus. Taxonomy (NCBI): domain Eukaryota; kingdom Metazoa; phylum Arthropoda; class Insecta; order Diptera; family Culicidae; genus Ochlerotatus; species Ochlerotatus camptorhynchus. The sequence continues at coordinate 4,736,897 of NW_027040545.1, read as the reverse complement.
TTCTTCACAGGGTATCAAGGCGAAGCCGGTGGTATCGTTCATCGCCGGTCTTTCGGCCCCACCTGGTCGGCGTATGGGCCACGCCGGTGCAATCATCTCCGGTGGTAAGGGAGGCGCTCAGGATAAGATCAATGCGCTGGAAAAGTCCGGCGTTATCGTAACCAGAAGCCCCGCCCAGATGGGCAAGGAATTGTTCAAAGAAATGAAGAGATTGGAACTCGCCTAAATAAATGCAAGCTATCAATATTTACTAAACGTCTAAAGTGTGTAGTAAATTTAGGAGATTTCTCTTCAGTGTTACTTTCGGTTGTACACATTGTATGTTTTTCCTCATTTTACATCGTTAAAATTGAACTGAGCAATAATCGATTAGCTCAAAAATAAACCATAGATCAGGAGTTCATAATGCTTTATCTTCATCCAAGTTAGAATGCGTTGAAATAAGCACATGGATAAACGACCTTGTTGTGAAAATGCAATTTTTATTTTTTTTTTGCTTAACTACAATATATACATACTTACACGAAAAGACTAAACCTGGAGCTAGCGACACTGAACGCCATGTTGTTATAGATGACCCGATTCCGATTGAGGTGATTGAAATTTAAACTACCTTATAGCTATTTGTGTATTCACATCCGAAATTGTAAAAGCCGCACGACATGATAGAACATTATTTTAAAACGTGAATAATAACACGAATCGATTCTGATGACTTGTCCTCCAACATTTATAAAAATAATGATACATGTTCATCATCGCTACGGAGGTAAGAATGTTCATGAAATAATATCGAAATTCTGAATCTTAATCGATAAAATACCAAACTGCATGAATACAAACATATTCATTAATCGTTGAATAGTTGAGTTCACTTGTATACTTGGTTCGAAGGCCCTGCGAGTGATGAATTTGGTTGGCTTACTTATTTTATATCTGTTTCATGGTTCGTTTTTTTTAAGTTATGCTGATACCGAATACAATATGTTGGTAAGTGCACCGTCTTAACTTTTACTGAGGAATAACATGACATTTGTGGAGGTAAAGTTTATCAGGCTCATTTCATGGATCACTAAATTTGAATCCTATGTTGACTAAATTATAGAATGCTATTGTGGTATATGTAGGTAGAGATTGTATTACGCAAGAATATGCCGTATTGATGATTGGAAATGTGGGGCCAGTGGATGAAAACTACAGTATAACTACAATCCCAGCATCCTATGTGATTCTGCTTCTCTTTTAAAACTTTGAAAAGGTATTGTATGAAATCCAGCAATGGTAAGTGAAATTGATTTTAAAACCCCCTTTTCTTTTGTTCGAGTATATCGATTCATTCAGCTAGTGAGACCTATTCTGGGCACCGAGTGAGGTGAGGTGACTCTCTGTCACTAGTGAATGGCACCTCAATAGTGACAGCAGGCATGCTTGGCATGTGAAGTTGTACACACTAGCTACTCATTTGTTAATAACTTTTCACTCAGTTGTTCAAATTTGTTTTTCTTTGAAGTAATTGATCATAGCTTAATATAGATATGCAAGTATCTATAACAAGCTTAAACTCTATTCTATCGACGGCTTCAAAAAGAACTATGTTTCGTCAACTGTGTGCAAAGTTATTAGCAAATGAGCAGTTCGTGACCAAAACTGTGAATGCCAAACATGACAGCAAGCCACCTCACCTCACTCGCGATGCAGAATAAGGGGGATTCAGTCGAGCTAAGAATTGAAGAAATTGGAAGCTACCTTCAGAACACGTGATAGACCAATTAAAATAAACGTTTTAACTTACCCCGTCGTAACGTAATTATGTTTTACTAATTTACGGATTGCGTTAGAATCTTAATTATCGCATTTAATGTTGACGACAATGAACTGACTCTGCAATCCGTATCAGTGTTCGTCAAATTATCAAGCTGATTTTTCGGATCACTAATTATGAAACCAATTAGTTAGATTAGTTGCCATAGATTTGTTCAACTTTTCTTATACTGGCAACTTGCCACGAGCATTTTGCTTTGCGCTGGCAATTTACGGTTTACAGCACGTTTAATCGGTTTTCAGATACTTACAGCACCTTACATAACTATAATTTTTTGAGTGTTCCATTTTTAATGTAGATTACGAATTTGCATTTACCTCCATAGTCCTAAAGAATCCAATTAGGAATTTTCTTAATCCTCATAAAAACTCCCAATGTCTTTCTTGGTAAAATTTCCATTTGACATACTTTCCTGATAAATGAAAAAATGCCAAGTTGTTCCAATTTTAAGGTTCAATTTACTTTGATGCATTTTCGAAAAATTCAAAAGCAGTTTTTTTCGACGTATTATTTCAGATTGCTAAAAGCTCGCGTCATTTTGTGTAGAATAGCGAAAGGAATCGAATAGTGCGAGCATTTTGCAATCTGAACTAATGCGTCGAAAAAAACTGCTCTTGAATTTTTCGAAAAAGCATCAAAGTAAATTGAACCTTAAAGACGGACAAAAATCCAGCTGAAGCTTTTAGCCAACGTCCAAATTTTAGTATCTTGAATTTGAATTCACATCAATTCAAACTCAATTTTTGCAGATGAGAAGTTTGGATTTCGCCATGGACATTCATCTACTCATCAACTCGTAAAAGTTATTAATTTAATTCGAACAAACAAATTTGAAGGCTGCTCAACTGGAGTTGCTATTCTAGACATAGAAACACCATTCGACAGTATTTGGTATGAAGGTTTGATTGTGTAATTGAAAAAGTTTAATTTTTCACTATATATGATATTAGTTCAACATTTTTGCGTAACATGTGAAAAGGGCCTTTGATTCGCGTGAAAGGGGCATTACATGTTTTGTTTGCAAAAGATGATAGGCCCTTTTAAAATGAATTCTGGATGTAAATGATCAGAATTCAAAATCAGATCGACTACCTGTTCCACAGAGTTCTTGGTCCAATGTTATATAGACATGGTCACTTCACTTTGGACCTCCCTGAGTTGTAACAAGCCTTTGTGCGCCGATGACTCAGGCATTTTTGATCTAAAGGAAGAAGTTTTCGTGTTATTTGTAGCAGAATGCAAGAAAAGTTTAGATATTTTCTTTTCTTATTTACAAAAAATGGAATTGGAATATTTCTCCCAACGCTTCCGAAACTTAACTTATAATATTCACGCCAAAGCAGCGAGTTCAAATGCCTTCTCGGACAAGTTGCAAATGACTTAAGAGTGTTGTAGTGATATTATTAATAATAAAAAATCATAATATGAAATCATATTATGATATGCCCTCATAAGTTCAGAGCTTGCTGTTTGAAACCTAGTAGTTGTCACATAGTCAGAAAGGACGGAGTTACAATTTTTTGGTCAAGTAAAGTAAAATATCTCGGACTAGTACTTGATAAAAACATAACTTTTAAAGATCACATTGAGGGAATCCAAGCCAAATGTAACTATTCAAATCGACTAATCTGATTTTGTAAACAATCCTTTCAATCGACGATTTGTGGCAACTGCTATGTAGTTCCCTTTACACTTAAACTGTGTTACACAAACTAACAAATGCAGCTGCTTGGGGAAAGATTCCCCTATCTGATGATGGTGGTTTGCGTGGGTGAGCTAGCAGATAAGATGAATTTGTGTATCTCGGATAACAACTGCAGCAGAGAAATTCGGAGCTGCATTATTGCCGGAAGTCGTGGTTACGACGGACTCCACAAGGCCTTGAGGTTTGGTAAACTTCATCCCCGTCTTAAGTGCGCCATCTACAAGACGCTTATAAGACCGGTAGTTCTTTACGGGCACGAGACGTGCACAACGCTCGAGGAGGACCTGCAAGAACTGGGAGCTTTCGAACGACGTGTTCTTAGGATGAGCTTTGGCGGGGTATGTGAAAACGGCGAAGGAGAATAATGAACCACGAGCTAGTGCAACTCTATGGTGAACCCAGTATTCAGAAAGTGCCTAGACTGGAAGGGTACAACGGCCGGGACACTAGAATGCCGGACAACAATCCCATAAAAATTGTGTTTGCTGGTACAAGACGCAGGCGAGCGCAGCAGGGTGGTTAGATCAAGTGTGGAACGATCGAGAAACTGGAAGCAAGTTGCCATTAATCGAGTTAGTGGGCACAACATTGTAATGCAGGTGAAATCCTGAGGGGCGTCGGACCAGAACAAGTAAAATAGGTAGCATTTTTTTAAATATAGGCCAATTCGAGCATTTTGTTTCTACTTACGTTGGTAATTTAATAGTTGGTGGGGAGTTGGCCAAATTTGGATTATTCAGACGAAAACAGACCACCTACAGGTGTAAGAAGCCAGATACGAGAAGAGATGTCACAGCATGGACAATTTAGTCACGAATAACGATTCATCAAGGGAGGTATTTTCTCAAGATCAATAATAAAATAATACTATCCTAGTTTCTGTAACGTGGCTAACATGTGCTGTATTATTTTCGGTGCATTCGTTCAACATAACTTGAGCAGAGGCATTTTTTTCATTTGGATGATAAGCACCTAATAGCCGCACGATTATACGCCTATCGCTATAAACGATTCTTCATATGGAGAGATAGATAGAGAGAGCAACAACAGTACATGGAATGTTTCAGAGTGAGATTATCGATATTTTGATTTCTTATTCGGCTATAACCAGCTCAGTTTTGGAATCCTTGGTGACCAGTTTCACAAGGCTGCCGCTGACAGGACGTTCTTCGTTTTTGGTCCACTTATGGAAGAGTCTACAGAAGAGATGTGCAGGAATTATGAAAGTAACAATAATTGTTTACCACACTTATATAATAAAACAATATTGGCTACTTACTCGGCAATAAACTCCAATGGCGTCCATGTGCCAAAGTCAGCAGTGGGCATCCATTTGCGATTCATTGGAGTATCCAGTGTGATGGGCAAAATAGAAACCACTAGCGATTTCTCCGGCAGCCCCGAATCTTTTCCAGCCAAACTCTTCGTGAGTTGGTGTACTGCTGCCTTAGCCATGCCATAACCTATCATGCCGGGAGTACCGGCGATTGCTGGATTAGCTCCGGTCAATGCCAATAAACCTCCCACCTTCAAATGGTTTGCACCCACAGTAGCCGAAATAGCCGAGGACCAAACCGATTGTTTCCACATGAGGTCTGAATTCTTCGCCAGATCCTTTGATGCATTGCCACCTGCCCAGCCGCCAGCGACGCAGATTACAGCATCCAATTTGTCTCCCTTCAGAGATGACTCAACCTGCGATAGCACACTCTGCTCTTGGGAAATCCAGTCAGCATCTCGGTCTACGACGATATTTACATCAGCAGAATCGTTTTCGGCAAGGTCGATACAACCAACCCACTGTCCGAAACAAGAGAGGAATTAGAAGCGGAAATATAAGTAACAAACATTCGTGACGTAAACGTGGCTATTGACGGAAAAAAAGTGAAAGGCAATAATTCCTACATCAGTGGTCAACTCACCCAGTTGTTTTTCTTGAAATACTGGACACATGTCGCTCCAAGGGCACCTCGGCCTCCATAGATTAGTACCTTACCACTGGCCATGTTGGAAGAATGTTGATGGAAAATAGTTAACACAGTATTACTTACAGATTTTCACCAGACAACAATGCAAATAAAAGACCTCGCTCGCGTAAGTACTGTTTCGAAGTGATTAATACTGTAACCAACCACCAACCAGTTGCTGCAATGTACCTATAGAGTGAATAGTTTTCGCGTGCGGCTCCCGGCTCTCGCGAGTCTCACGGACAAGATGTGAAACTTTGTGTGGGAATTTGTGAGAGAGTTTCGCAAGGACCGGATAGACTGAGAAAGAGAAGGCGCGACGAGATATTCACGTCGGAGTGAACGAAAGGGCAACATCGTTCTTGGCACAAACGATGCTTGCAATCATGAGAATGAGAATTTTAAATATTTACCGTATGTGGCAGAGGTTTGGACACTTCATAATTGGGAAATCATACGCTGCAGAAAGTGCGGGAACATGCTCTTGCTTTTTGCTGTACATAATTTTACAGAAAAGCAAGTACAGCAACAGACCTTTAGAGGACAAATTTCCAAAAAAATGTAAGCATGGTGTTTATGAACATCCCCTTAATAATAATGAGTATTGCTAAATACAAATGTTTCAGTTCTCCCCAGGGGGGTTGAGTTGGATCCGCACTGGGTGCACAGATTTTAGGAATGCAACTCGAGCCCCCGAATTCACCGCATTAAAATCCGATATATCAATATCGATTTTTTATTTTGATTGCGAAATACTGTTAAAATCGACAGGGCCTATACAAGCAAATCTGGCGAACTTAGTCAGCTACTTATGGCTGTTGAAACGGTCGGGAGAAGCTTTTATTGCATATCCATTAACGCTTCTATACAGCTGTTATCCTGTTGTTTAGTTGCGTGTGAACTTGAAAAGCGCTTATTCAACCATTTCCCGGTTATCCAATAATCACTACACAGCTTTCTCTTGAAGCCGGGTTAAATACTGTTTACGCTTTTTTATGAAGGAATTTATTGAGTTTATTTTGCTGTGAATCAAATTAATCGAAATTAGTTACAAATCATCACCAAATTATTTACCTTGCACCGGAACCTGGAATCGAACTCGAGACGACCTCATTGGCAAACCTTGACACTACCGACTGTGCTACGCCAACACTTTGAACCTACACACTAAAAAAATCTGAATTTTACTGGTGATGTAAACATCCATGCATGCAAACATTCATGCATTTAAACTTCCTTTTCACGTAAACTAGCAGCTTGCAAGAAATGTTGCAAACAAAGGTGGAAAGTTGCATACAATATATGGAAATTGCATGACATGTCTCATAAATTTACACGATTTATAAGTAAATTTGTATGATTTATGACGCTCCATTTATGTGCATCATAGTAACGGAAATTTACACTACTTTTTTTTAGCTGTGTATGTAAACAAATCAACATTCCCTTCTACAACAAAATCGCTGAGTAGAGACTTTATAATAGTACACATGAATCACTTTTCTCGACTAGTTATAAAAGAACAGAGTAAAAGCTGTAAAACTGCATACGTCTAAAAATAAACCTAGTTGACTGCAAGGCTGACTGTGAAAATGCTTCCGAAGTTGCTCTAACACAGTTTATAAGCTGAGTACAGGTTGTTTAGTTGTTGAAAAAGCACTATTGATGTTTATGTTATTCAGCAAGAGTGGTTGGTTTTGTAGAAGCCATCAAATGAGTAATATATTCACTTTGTTAGCATTGTTTTGCAGCTACAAGTTGAAAGTTGGGTAGTGTGTATATAGAAGTGACATTAGCGTTTATTGGCTGGAAACGCTGGAAAAGTTGGCTTACAAAGCTGAAAATGTTAGTTGGGATTTTTCTCAATTACATAATCAATGAGTGTTACATTGGACGTTTTGTCTACATGATACTAGATTCCCTTTCACAGATTTAATAGTAGCATACCTAACTTTAGATTGGCCCCGCCTTTAGAAAACGAGCACCAATCATGTTAGGCAGTCCGAATGACCGAAGTAACAATCATGTACCCATCATTTCAAACTTTACATTGGACAATTTTTGAGCTAAGATTTTCAAATATTGTGAATTTTATTTAGGCCTACATTGGGACGCAGAAAATTAAAAAAAAAAAAATCAATTGACCACTTTGTCAAGCAGTTTTGGCGTGACTTTCTACCAGCGATTCCACAAAACTGGACCAACTAATATCTATTTTTTTATGAAACGCACAAATAATGGCTACTTTTCTCGTGGTTCTAGAAGAAAAAATCTCAAAACAATGTTTTATTTCAAAGTTCGAGCGGTAGTAAACCTCATTTCAACTGCTCGAATGAAGTGGTTAATAGAAAAAATAACGTAGGGTATAAAAACGGCTCGTAGAAGGTAATTTGTGTATAGTAGGTTAGGTGTATATAGTAATTGTAGGGTTGTAGGCTAGTTGTTATTGTAAATAGTAGTTATAAGTAGTTTCCCTTTTCAAATTCAAAACAAACCAATCCCACCAAGGTGGTCATTCTTTAAAGCAGGCCTGATAGGACTAGGAACTTTAAATAAAAATTAAAAATTTCAAATGAACTAAAGTTGAAAAGACGTTTCTGTGTCACTTGATAATTCATATATTTTATATGGTTTAAAACCATATAAAATATATGAATTAATTTTAATTGAATTAAAAATGCATATAAAGAATATGTATTTACCTCGATATCCCTAAACAACCCAATTAATAATCATAATTTATACTTTGACATTTGAATTCAGACAGTATATAATTTGGTACAGTACGGTATCAACTACATAAGAGAGAGGTAGAAAGCTCTAAAAAAAAAACTCTCAGAGAGAAGTTCTCAAAAAACTTGTTGCTTCTTAGGTTGCTTCTTGCTTCTAATCATCCATGTCATATATTGCCGACAACTAGGCGTTTTCCAGTACTTTGAGTTTTAATCGCTTTCTCGAGCAGTATCACTCGAACTTAGGATGGGGATGACAATATTTTGTAAAAAAAATCGACTATTGATTTATATTTTTTAATATTAACCACTTCATTCGAGCAGATAAAATGACGTTTACTACCACTCGAACTTTGAAATGAAACATTATTTTAAGATTTTTTCTTCTAGAACCTCGAGAAAAGTAGCCAACATTTGTGCGTTTCTCAAAAAATTAGAAATTAGTTGGTCCAGTTTTGTGAAATCGCTGGTAGAAAGTCACGCCAAAACTGCTTGACAAAGTGGTCAATTAATTGATTAATTATTGATATCAGTGAGTAAGTAACTAAGGGGGCTCTGCTTGTGCATCTATCTTTTTTTTTCCTCTGTTCGGGACCTAACACTACTGCGACCAGTAAATTGATCTATTGTAGTATATCCCGTGTCCTTAGTTTAGTGCATGTCGTATTACTCCATCACTATTGAGAAAAGATGAAGTATTCGATATTTTTACAGTTGCCACTCTTGCATTTATCGCAAGGATCCGACTCTAATTGAAAGGTCCCGCTATTTATACCCTTCGGAGTGTTGAAACACCCTCCAAAGGCGTTGTCAGTCGAATTTGGCAACAAAATTCAGGTATGACACCGATACTGACCATGCATCAGAACCCTAGTCTTAACCACTTCAAACTAGGGAACAACGAATAGAAGATTAGGAATCACATAGATTAAGACAACTAACTCATTTTTTTTTCTTGTTTTAAAATCATCCTCGGTAGACAAAGCCGAGTCTTGTCACTATCAACAAGGCATAAAAAGTAACAAGGACTAAGTTGTGTTCCTTGAATTACTGAAAAATCCTGTTCCCCTAGTTTGAAGTAGTCAGGACTAGGAATCGGTGGTAGATCTTACATCCCGTAACGTACCACGAGAAGGTGATCTACCCACGTTACGGGGTACCTATCTTTAACTAAGCTAAATGGTGTCACTTTTTGAGTTAGCAGCATACGGCAAAGTACTGTCGCTACTGTTGAAATCTGGAGTGACTCACTAGCGAAAATCGAGGTTAATCTTGTTCACACGCAGAAAAAACACTACCCAAATTCGATTTCTTTTTACTTAATATTAAGTTCTGTCTCTCACTTGTTCTCTTTATTGTTGTGGAAAAAGGAACGAGAGTTTCGACCCAACGAAATAGTTCAGTCAAATGAGCTACTTTTGAGTAGATTGCATATTCTCAAATTTACGTGCATTAAACTTAATTTTGGGTAGAATATACTTAAGAGTAAGAATTTTTTTTTGTTGGAGTTTAATGGCAACTACTTTATGCGATTTAGTCAAATTTGGATTATTGGGCTGAACCTAATGTTTTAAAAATCTTGAACTTGAAACTTGAATTTTTTTAAAGTATCGTGATCTGTACTAATATAAATCTGTAAAACAAATTAAATCTTCAAAACAATTTTAATTTCTATGATTCATTCACATGTGTTTAGAGTCTTAGAATATGCGATTTTTTTTAGAGATTTGGAATTTCTGAAATCTATTCTAGGTTTAGAAGTGAAAAACATAATTGGATTTTTTTCCAACAATATGCAACTGAGAAAAATAGTCAAAATGTGGAATTTTGAAATTTTTTCTAGATCCCTGATTTAGAAAATTGTTCAAGATTTCAGATTTGGAAAAATACAGTTGCGGGAAAATTGTGTGGTCTTGTGTTTTGTTTTAATCTTTATTATAGAGATTTTTAGCCGATGTGTGGTCTTGGAAAAATGTTCCGGGTTCTAATAAGAAGATTTTTTTTATAGAATTTTGAAAATTCAAAATTCTGAGAAGACCTTGACGAAAAATTCAACGGAGCTCTGACAAGAATTCTAATTTAATTCTAGGATTAAGTCCTGACGAACTCCTAGAAGAAATACAGGGGAGTTGTGGAGAGAACCCCAAGGAGAATTTCTAGGTTATTCTGAAGAATTTTAAGGATAATTTAAAAATAAATTCTGTTTATAAAGGGTTTTCTGATGATAATTTCAAAGGAATACTGAGAAAGATTTACAAGACAACTTTAAGCAAGATCCGAGAAAAATGCCGAAGGAATCGTGTTCTGAGGTAAATAAATAAAAAAATCTGAAAAATTTAAATTAAATTCTTATGAAAGTTTCACGAAAATTCCGCAAAATTCCAAAGTATTTCTGAGGAGAGTTTTGAAAAAGGTCATATAATTTCTAAGGTTTAAGACAGGGCATCTCACAACACTCGAAAAAGAGTGTGTGGTTCTCCTCATTTTTTCGCACACTCTTTTCCAACTAATCTGTGAGAAAGCGATCAACACAATGAGCGGTACACTCCGTGCGGCACAGGGAGCGAATATAATACAACAAGCGCTAATGTCTTCTTTGAATTATTTGCAGACTTTGCTTACCACGACTGCATGCATAGGAGATGAAGAAGAGCATAACGAAGAAGAATTTTGTCTTTTTGCTGGGTTTCCCAGTTTCTCTTTGCGTCGGAGCCGTCGGAGCGATGGCTACACATTGAGCTTTCGTTATTTCTGGGTGTGTGTCTGTCTTCTCTTCTTCGCTGCTTAGCTCTTGCGCAGGGTGAAAGACAAGCAAACACAACTCACTGATTTATTTCAGAAAATCAGTACATTGCGCACATTGAGTGATCAAATGACAGCCCTGGTTTAAGATAATTAGAAGCTGTATAAACGATTTTTGAGCTAAAAAATCATATGTTTGCTTGATTAAGCTCAAGCTGTTGTTCAACTTAATTTTTGTTGACATATGTTAAGGTAAATTGATTTTTCCCGGTTCTCCCGTCATATTCCCGACTTTTTCCCGGTTTTACCGGCTTCTTTTCAAATTCTCGGTTACTTCCCGGTTTTCACGGTTTTCCCGGTTCGCTGGTCACCCTGACGGTTTTTTACGCGGTTGGTGCTACTCAGTCGCAATTTACACGATACGTTTTTAACGATTTTTCGATAGCGATACAAACTATCGACTTCATTCGAATCACATTGTTCGATTCAAGCAATAGGTAATAAAATGGCATACTTTAAAAAGAAAAATGTAAATTTTTTGGTGATAATTCAGTTTTTTTAAAAATATGTCTTTATTCTATAATTACAAATGGCATCAAAATCATTTTTTTTTTAAATATGTTTGCATGTGAAAAATCAAAATCTCAGGAGATTTTTTTACACAGTAAATATCAACCGTGTAAAAAAGATCTGAGTGTTCATAGTGTCGAAAGTAGTGCACTGTAATCGCACAATGATGCGCTCTTATGTGCACTACTACAGGTATAATATTCGTTAAGTAATTTGCAAAAGTTTATAGATGTAGGAATAGGATTGAGCATGTCCATCTTGCAAGACAAGAACTGTCAACCTTTTCTCAACGTTCTCCATACAAACAGTATATATATATTCAATATTATTACAACATAGCCGATGTGAAGGGAAGTTTTTATAACTGGTAATTCATTAGTATGCCATACGTACATATTACACTGCACATAACTTTTCAATAATATGTCACTGATTGTATTTGAGAGCTATGCCAGAAACTGGATCATTTTGAATATGCGGTGCGTTTACTCGAATCTACTTTTCCGGAGATTAAAAAAAAAAATCTACTTTTCTCACCTATAAGTTTATTTTAAATTAACCTCTTCCTCTAGCCTATTATAAATAAAGGCGTTTCAGGATTTGACAGTCTGAAATTACAACACTGATACACTGATTTGAAAATTTACGGAATGTTCGGTAGATTTTTTTTTAAATTTACAGTTTGTACGGTAATTTTTTTTTGTTTACCGAAAAATCTGTAATATTCTTCGTTTACCGAATATTTTCGGTAATAAATTACCAAACAAGCAAAAGTTAGCTGAGTGTTTATGGTAGTTTTTGAACTTAAGTATCGTATCAAACGTATTGGCTAGTTAACGCCGAAATCATGAATATATTTGAAGTTTTCTGCTCGATAGGCCAAACATTGGTGATTAGGCTGACATTGGCGTAGCTAATGGGGGTGCCAAGGGGGCCAGGACTCCTCCAGAATTATCTAGGTCTCCTCCAGAATTATCTAGGCCCCTCCAGAATTATCTATGCCCCCTCCAGAATTATCTATGCCCCCTCCAGAATTATCTAGGCCCCCTCCAGATAAATTGTCTAGCTACGCCAATATAGGCTGAAGTAGTTCTCTACCCTATGTTGGTTGTATAGGCATCAATATGGCTATCAAAAGAAAGTCATCTTCTACACGAAACGAAAATCAATTATTTTATTCATGTGTTTCACTTATACATTTTTGCCCAAAAACATCAGCCTTATACATTCCATAAGACAAACCACATATGTCCTATAAGAATGCATAAAAGGTATGTGTAACCGCTTATACATTTCATTTGACACATGATCTTCATTAACTTTTTGCAAGGCGTCTGCTTATTAGTTGACTTATACATTGTATGAATAATCAGCAATAGAAATTTGCCAAAAGGTATAAGGAGATTTCTATCTGTGTAGAGCTCTTTAATACGAATGTTTTTTACTAAAAATTGTTGCCTGTATCTCTTCTAATAAAAAAGATATACCCAATTATAGTAAAATATATGAATAAATTCAAATTGATTTTAGAGATGAACTAGCCTTTGGTTAAAAATCTCTTAAATAAAGATAAAAAAAAAAAATCAAATTTATTTTATATGAGTTTAAAAATCAACATACCTCTAATTTTTGCATATTATTAAGAATAACATCCGCCTTAAATGCCGTAAAAAAACTTCGCGCCTTCTAAAGATCTAAAAGTTATTTCAATACTTCTTTGCTGAGAGATTTGAAATAAGAAAACTAGAGCAAAACAACTTTTTTTCAGAGACACCCTAATTCAATTCAAGAAAATAGCTCTAAATCGGTCAATTTAAGAGACACAAAAAAGTTTTTTTACAAAGTTGCTTGAAATTAGTACAGCTACAACTTTTCCAAAAAAAAAAAATGTATACCTTAATTTCTACAAACAAAAAAGTCAGATTTTTGATTTCAATGATAATAAGAACCACCCTAGAATTTATTGTCATAAAAATGAGGGCCTAACTAAAAGGAACAACTTTGCAAAAGAGACTTTTAGTCTAAAGTTTCAATTTCAGGCTCAAAACATATCCTTCCACCTAAATCTGCATTCTGAGCTACTGTGCAATGGTAATAAAATGGATAGAAAATGATATGAAATTATCTTTAGTCCAAGAGCTCAGAAGCTCTTCAGGTGCAGCATTATTTTTTAAAGACGAATAGGATTGTTCTCAATCAAAAGCTCAAAAAAGAAGGAAAGGATGGTGATTTTTCAATTTGACATGAATTATGCCTATCCTCCATAATGCCAACCGTCCATTATGCTGATCGCCTTTATGCCTAACGTCCATATGCCTAACGACCTTATGCCATGTGTATGTAAACCTAACGTCGTGTACCCGATTTTTACTCCTAGCTTGTAGCACAGACAAACAGACGTAACTCATTCTTCTCAATCGTCGTACACGGATTTAACAATGAATTTAAATATGATTAGTTTCGCGAATCCCCCACAACAGCGCTGATATCTGATCACTTTGACCTATATACAAGGGGGAGAGGTGGCTGTCAAATACGAACAATCGTCGCCTACCTCGCATAACTGGTTCCAAACGTAAACAAGCCATAATAAACCTTCAGCGTTTGTTTACCTTTGGAACCAGTTTCATACAATAATGATCAGTAGGCTGATTTGACAGCACGTCCCCCCAGCCTATATATGCATTCTATCGAACTTGTATGCAACGTTGTTTGAGACTTGGCAATCAAGCTTTTTTTTCCGCGAATAGCTCGTTAGATGTCGTTAGTAAGTTTCGTGCCAGTATTTGGGAACATGAGAAACAGACGCTGTTTTGAGTTGCCCCTAGCATGGGGAACAGACTACAGAATTGGGCTACAAAATGGTGAGTTGACAACCTGGAAGGAGTGGAATACCTAGCCCTGGTCCTCACAAATTCCTACTTCACGCCTCCCCGAGTCATATGATAACAAAAGACTACCAGCTGAAACATGGACACAGCTCGGCGGCGTAGCCTGGGCAATGTTGATAGTCCGGCAATAGCAAAGTGAAGAGGTGCGACGCGAACACTGGCGCGGTAACCATAGTACGGTGATAGAGGAAATGCTTCACCAAACCCGAGCGTTTGCTCACCATGGAGGTGCGGCTCAAAACGGCGTCTGTTCTCCATGTTAGGAGCGGCTGATCACCGTCCTAGTGCCAGGGACTCTAAATAGATGGTCCCCCGGCGAGACAGGGAGTAGGGGCAGGCCCAACAAGCCACCCTGGAAAAAAACATAAAGTTACAAATACTGAAGAAAGAAATTCGGATCGGAACAATCGGCACAGACCTACGCGACGAAGTAAGGACTACACAGTTCGAAAAAGTATACACTTAGAAAAATTCATGTATATTTAGGTGCTCTGAGAGTGACATATACGAGCGTCATTTTTGACATAAATTTAAGTCATAACAGACGCGAAATATAGCTCAATCAAACGTACTTTTCGTCGAACAACAAACTTTTCAGTCTCGGAGCACTTAAAATTACATAACATGTTTGTTTACGTCTCATCTTTTATGTCACAGATGGATTCCGTCACGTGTAAAATTAGTTATTTCTAAGAGTGTAGTGTAAATTTCTGTCACTATGATGCACATAAATGGAGCGTCACATACCATACAAATTCACATTACAGATCGTGTTAATTTATGAGTCATTTCATGAAATATTCTAAATATTGTATGCAACCATCCAAAGGTAAGCAATATTTCTTGCAAGTTGCTAGTTTACGTAAAAAGGAAGTTTACATGCTTAAATTTTAGCATGCATGGATATATACATCACCATTAAAATTCATAATTTTTTAGTGTGTACGATTGGAAACTCGGAACATGGAACTGCAAATCGCTCGGCTTCCCGGGCTGCGATAGGTTATTCTAAGAAGGCGACCTGTAGACCCTTCGCAGACCATGAGGCTGGCTAAGTGTGGCCATGAATCGAGTAGAGTGGAGACGACTTCTTCGGACAGCAGAGGGCAACAAGGCCTTAGCCTGATTGATTATGGGGAACAGACGCTTGGTTAGGCTGCGCCCATCTGAAATGGGGACCCCTCCTTCCCTAGAGTTGGTTACCCAATGTTTCCTCTAGTTACCCGAGCCCCAGTCGGCATCACGGAAATATAGAGATAGGAGTTACTGGACAATAGGCTAAGGACTACTAATTGGAGTCTATTTTATACCTGCAGGTAGCGTAATTCCAATGGCCGCATTGTCCAGCCAAGAATTTTATATCATAAATTGAATTGAGTACAGTAAAACCTTCTTCTTCTTCTTCTTCTTCTTCTTCTTCTTCTTCTTCTTCTTCTTCTTCTTCTTCTTCTTCTTTGCATTTCAAGCTTATTGCATATCGCATATTAGCTTATTGCGTGCTCTCAACTTAGTGTTCTAGATGCACTTCCACAGTTATTAATTGAGAGCTTTCGATGTCTGTACCATTTTTGCATTGGTATAATTGTGTTGGCAAGTCCAATCATACTTCTATGCCCAGGGAAGTCGAGAAATTTTCCAACCCGAAACCTAGACCAGACCGATAATCGAACTCAGCTACCTCCAGCATGGCCTTGCTTTGTAGCTGCGTCTTTACCGACTGAGCTAAGGGAGGCCCCAGTAAAACCTATAGAGAATGAATAAAACGAATGTTCACGGTTAAAATCCCACTAAAAAAAATGTCCATACCTCGTAACAGATAAGCTATAAAAGACAGACAACCATGTTTCCTTCAGTAATAAATCTAATTAGAACGAATGTGCTGACGATCCATCGCGAACCGTTTTCAACATCATGTTGTCATTACCATTGTTGTCATCGTAGTTGGCTTCTGATTTCGGTCATGATTGTCCGTCTGATGAGCTCTGGGTGCTCCAGTCTTGATTGACGAAGGTTTTCTCTGTGTGACGGGTTGAAGCCGTGGCATGCTTTGTGGTATCGTTAGAACCCTGTGTATTTGTTGAATTTAAAGCATATAAGCAGATAACAGTGGGTGGAGAGTAGTCGCCGGTAGTCGACGACGACTTAGCACCACATATAAAAAAGAATTGAAAATAATTATTTTCTCCTGGAAAGATGCAATCGAGAAACGGCGTCATATTTTCACCTGAATGCCATCAAATCAGTTTTCTTACATGCTTTTTGAGCGTGATGGGATGATTTTATTTTCTATGAAACATATATGTATTATAATTATGTTTTCTTTTTTTTGTGCCGAATTTCTTGCATAATTTGGTATGATTTTCTTAGCATTAGGGCCCGTCACAAAGTTTGTAAATTCTTTCGTTGCAGAGGCTATTTTGTAGAACATTGCCTTAACAACTTTCTCCCATCTACTAGTTGACGAAGGTCGAAGACAACTGTTGATGGGGAAAATTTCATATAACCGGATGATTTGCAATAGTGTTCATCCCAGCCATGCGTATAAGACATTATTATACGAAGAGGTTGATGTTTGGGAATTGGATTGAAGAAAATTAATCAAAATCGTACAATACATCCTTTATGTGTGCCTTCCGAAGCCAACATGTCGGTAATAAAATCCAATCAATCCGTGCTTCGAGGTTTTATTCGACTAGTTCGTAGCTTTGTTGTTTTCTTTGAGGTGGAAAACAGAAAGCACCTCTAGGGGTGCATCAGTGTTATTCTTTGATTTAGCACTATATTTATATTCCTTGTCGACAACGTTTCAAGGAACACTGTGAATAGATATATATTACATATGCTGGAACCAAGTTTGAAGTTTGTTTACTTTTTGTACGAATTAAGGATGGGACCGACAAAAGATAAATTGCTGCTGCTTTGTATATTCAAATTCGCTCTAAGTCGAATCATGGAGTTAACTTCTTCTCCCGTACAGTGCAGTGCAGTGTACGACAAATTACCAAATTAGATTACATACACCGAAAATTGGATTCTGGATTCCAGCTGGATTGCAAAGCTTTCTAACAGTATTTTCATCCAGTAGCAGATTGTCCTAGCAGCTTTGATTTAAAAATGAAGATAAACTGTCTAAGAAATAGCAATCTAATTATTTTTGGTTTGAATTTTTACAGCAATAACACAATAATAGTTATACAGGATACAGGTTAGTGGTTCAACAGATTAATAAACTACAATTTAATACGAAAATTTGCAAACAAGATAAAAAAAAATCAATGCCAATAAGCAGCTTTATGTCCAAATCTTGTTCAAACTTGGATAGTCGTCAGTCGATATGAAAATTAAAACACGTTCACCTCCAACAGTGAACCAGTGAGGTTTTCCTTTTTCCATCTTCTGCCCCTTTTCGTGAGTAACTTTATGCGCACTCATTTTCTCCTTTTTTTTTAAAGCTTTACTATGGAGATTTTTACCCAACTGGCTAGTTCATCTCCACTCCTTTTCTCCTACATTTGATTGAGAACCGCTGTTTGCATCATCTCTTTGAATTTTCTCCCACGAAAAACCATACCTACTGTGAGCATGGGCATTTCCTAGTAAACGTTGAATGCTCACCACGAGTCGGTTTGCTAAATAGATTTCATTTCATACACCATCAGTCGATGTTGATATCTAACGGATTGAACACTTCTCGATTAATTGATGAATAGGTCCTATGTCTGTTTGTCGATCATTGCATTTCACTAGACGACAAGGCGTATTCGAACAGGTTATCCTCTCCACGACATTAATTTCATTGACATGTAAATAAATGAACGTAATTTCAAGGACATTCTGCAGAGAACTCTGGAAAGCATTCCTAACGCGAAGTCTACAGCCACGATTTTTTTTGGCGTTTTGTTTTTCTAAAAAGATTGGAAAAAGTTATCAAAAATCCAAGAAAATCACCTCTTTTTGGGCCAATCTTAAGAAAACCTACGTGTAACATTTTAAAAAGGTGGGTTAAAATCCAAATATAATTTTTTTTATTTATACCCAACTTTTTACCATCATCATGATGTAGAATTTTTTTTTATTAAACGTTAATTTATCTTGAGAATCACAGGAAAAAACTGATTTACGTCGGCGTCTGCTTCCGTTGTAATTTAAAGAGGCTTTGCGAGGAGAACATCCAACATCTACTGAAATTATCCTCTCTATGTGATTGGAGGTATTGAAAACTAAAGAAGTTACTTTACAAACGAATTTATCGGCAGATTTCCAACACCCAGTAGGATTAGATTGACCCTTAAAATTGAATTACTTCCCAAGCTACCATTTCCATGGTGAAAAAGAACAGCCGAAAAAATTTGGATGCTGAGATTGCCCCATTTGCATCATCACCTAAAGAATAACCCATTTGGTTCACCGACGGTGTGGCAACGACAGCGGTTCTGTGAGTGGCATGCTGGAAAAGTGTCTTCCCGCAAGAACGGTGGCAGGTGCACTGCACATACACCTACACGGATACACGCCTGTTGAATCTAACTCAATTACTGAGTAAAGTTGTATTACTATATCTTTTTCTTTCACATAAATTGATGAATCTACGTTACGGTCGAACAGCAGATGGAAATGATGTGAAAATGATAATGATATTTTGCTACCTGTCAAATCACTTTTGTGGTTTTGGTTATCAAACCTAGGTATCGTACTGGTGCAGTTTCGCGTAAATTCATCAATTTTACCAGTTTCGTAACAAGTGGGGCTACTCAGAGGCTGAGTAATCCAGCTTTAAAAACAATCTTATACAAACTAATAAAAGTGACTACGTTAGTCTCATCGGCCGTGCAGTGAAGGAAAAAGTAGACTGGAAAATTCAACCAAATCGATCTGTGGGTATATATACCTTCTACGGTGTTTCGAAGGCAAGGAATGGCAAAATCAGAGTGGGCCCTGCCTTTTCCCCGTAATGTTTGAAATAACAGCATGGTATGCTCTTTCTGAAAGGTCGTGTGAAAGCGATGCAAGAAAATCGCAGCATATCAAAATGTGTGTACGTGTGTAAAAGTATGCCATGCGTTCGTTAGAGATTTCTTGTGTAGACAATTCCACTGTGCTTAAAATGTGATCTTGTTTTGGGTTAGTAAGCAGTGTCAAGCACGATTGATTGAATTCAATTTGATCGGAGAAAATCGAGGTTGAATATTGCCGATGGTGGATCTCCCTTAGCTCAGTAGGTATAGGCAGATTTACAAAGCAAGACTATGCTGGAGATGGCTGGGATTGATTCTCGGTCCGGTTAAGGAATATTTCATATTGAGAAATTTCTCGACTTCCCTGGGGAGAGCATGATTGTACTTTTACCATACAATTAAACTAATGCAACAATTGTACAGGCATCGAGAGTTCTCAATTAGTAACTATGGACGTGCATCTAGAACACTTAGTTGAGAGCACGCAGTACGCTAATATGCGATAAGAAAAAAAGCTTGAAATGCGAAGAAAAAGAAGCAACATTGTATAAGCATGTATAACTAACTATTTTTGTTTCAGGTCAGTTAATTGAGTTCAGTTCGCTTGCTGTACATTCTTCTGTAAAATATGTAGTTTTGACACTCAAGGAGTGATTTGATTCATTATACTTCTGGGTTCTGTGTTTCATGGAAACAAAAATCAAATTTATTTGTTTATTCGTCAATCAATCAAATTGTATTATGTTCTATGACTTCGCAGGGTTCTGAAATATATTTTTAATTCTGTTGAGGGCATATTTTGGTCAATCATTTCACAATGATGATTATAAACAGTCATCATCTGATTTACCGGTCCAAATTTAGCGTAATTGGTCCGATGGCGATCTACTGCGAACAACTGTCGATTGGGTAATTGTCGGGAAGGTGCATACAAATTTAACCTTGACAATAGATCAGCTGAGTCAATGCGTTGCGAAATGATATTGTTTAATAAAGAAATCATGGCGTAATCCCGACGTTCTTTCAATGTTTGAATGCTGATCAGCAAGCAACGTGCTTCATATGACGGGAGAGGAAAAGCCGTCCAACCTAACTTACGTAGTGCATATAATAAAAATTGCTTTTGGATTGACTCTATTCGTTCTTCATGCTTTTTCATATAGGGTGACCAAACAACGCTACAATATTCCAAAATTGACCTCACATAAGCAACGTAAAGTGATTTAATTGTATAAGGATCTTTAAAGTGGAGACCAAAACGTTTTATAAAATTAAGCATATTGCCTGCTCTATGTATTATTGTGTTATAATGGTCCATAAATGTCAATTTAGAATCTAGAATAACACCTAAATCTCTTACATTTTCAAATTTTGAACATTTTCATTACCTAATGATGAATATTTTGTTTGTTTAGTTTTCTACTGTACGTTATAAGATTACAGTTTTTAATATTTAGTTTCAATAGACTTTTACTACACCATCTGTAAAAAAACATGTATTTCATTTTGAAACACATTCATTTCGTTATCGCTTCCTATTTCTAAAAATAGCTTCATGTCATCAGCGTATATAAGTACCCTGATAGTTTTTAAAATAAAAGAGACGTTATTAATGTACAAAATAAAAAGAAGGGGACCTAGGTGCGAGCCCTGGGGAACCCCTGACGTGACATGAATTGGCTTAGATGTTTTCTCGTTGAATCTTCCAATTTGTTGGCGATCAACTAAGTACGATTAAATCCAGGTGAGGAGCTCCCTCTCAATTCCCATTTTTTCTAATTTAAAAATCAGCATTGGGATATCAATTATGTCAAACGCTTTGCTGAAGTCTGTATACAGAGCTTCTACTTGGTTACCTCTGTCCATTGCATTTAATACGAAGTCCATAAATTCCAAAAGGTTTGTGGTGTTTGAACGGCCTTTAAAAAAGCCGTGTTGTGCACTAGTTATTCTTCGTTTTATTTGGCCAAAAATGTTTTTATTTATAATTGATTCAAAAAGTTTTGGAATGCACGAAACAAATGAAGCAGAGCAGTCGTTTTATGGAGTGATTTCATTTTAAACCTACTGCGATGTTGATACACGCAAAAGTCGATCCAAAATTTTCCTGTTAGGTTGGTACACTCCGTTCATTCCCGATAAGTCGATGATGAAATTGAGGAAATTATGGTGGTTGGTTGGTTTTCTTTATTAGGGAGATTTTCTGCCGGAGGCTGTTTTATCTCCAGAGGAAATTATGTGAACAGCTCAACAGCTTCATTTATGCTTTTCAGACCATGAGCTTTGAAAAAAGTGTGGGTTTTACTTCTCCTCAAAATGCACGCCGAAGTTTCATCCTGATCTCGGTTGTTGAACGATTACTGTCGAAAATGTCTACGTTAACGTCTGCAATTAAAATTCACCATTGCAGACGTTAAGTCTGACGTTAACGATTAACAACTCTGATCCTGATTATGTTTGCTTATCATGACATGCTTTGGCTTACTTGAATAGAATGATGGTCGCTGCGTACAGGGCGGTAGTTTTTACTTCTAACGTAGCATTTGCTTAAACCGTTCATACATTCATACAATGCTCAAACATGTATTCATTTATCATACCGGGCACAATCTCAGGCTTTGACAGCTATATATATATTCTTTCTTGTGACAACCTCTTCTTGATTGGGAAAAGAAAACCATCCTGGCGATGTTATTTTTTGTGATAAATGACTACTGGGTACAGAAAGAATGTATTTTTATATACGATTGCATCATCCAAGCGAAAAATTGTCACACGTGCATAAACACAATCTCAGTAGACCATGAATTGAGCACCGTACAGAGATGAAGTAAACTCGTTGTATATTGTGTTATGGTGCAGGAAGGAATTACACCACTACCCTATGCTAAACAATGGGTATGGATTTGGGTATTTTTCATTTAACACTCCGAATACGGTAGGTAAAAAACTTTACGCCGACTACGAAGCCTCCGAAAAACGTGTAACGGCAAGTTTGCAATGACATAAGTTAGCCATTTCTTAATGAATTTCAAAAATTGTGGTACATTTAGAATTCCTAGGGTTTGAAGATGATTTTGATTGTAAAAGAATTAAAAATAGAGTCGTCTACTTTTTTAAACAGCAAAAAAAATTGTTACGCGTTTTTTGGAAAGGTGTGTTAGTAGGGTTTTGCAAGTGGCGCATAATCTGTAATTTAGATTAATGTGCACAAATATTCACTATTAGCCAGAATACAGTCATGGTTACTATATATGGATCCTAGAGACAACGGACCGGTCCTCGAAAAATCCGGAACACCCGTAAAAGTGATCAATCCATGAACCTGATCCTAGAGCTCTGCGGTTTTTTTTGAAAACATTAGGAACTGTGATATAAAAAATTTTTTGGGGTCGTACAATAAACATGTACCTGGATGGCCATGGGACCGTCCTCCGCAAGATCTAGAACATCGAAACTGATCCTAGAGTTCTACGGTTTTTCCGAAATCATGTGGAACTGCGATATAAGAAAGAATTTGGGGTCATGACATAAACATGGACTCAAATGGCCATGGGGATCCTCTGGTAAGTCCAGAACATCTGTAAAAGAGGTCAATCAATGAAACTGATCCTAGAGCTCCGCTTTTTTTTTCCAAAAACATTAGGAACTGTAATATAAGAATGAATTTGTTGTCGTGACAAAAACATGGAGCTGGATGGCCATAAGACCGTCCTCCAAAAGATACGGAACATCCAGGTTCATGTTTATCTCACAACCCCAAATTCTTTCTATCATCGTATGGCCATCTTTGTCCATGACCCAAATTCATTCTTATATCACAGATCCTAATGTTAAAAAAAAACGCGGAGCTCTAGGATCAGTTTCATGGATTGTCCACTTTTACGGATGTTACGGATCTTGCGGAGGACGCTCCCATGGCCATCCAGGTACATGTTTATTGTACGACCCCAAACATTATTTTATATCACAGTTCCTAATGTTTAAAAAAAACCGCAGAGCTCTAGGATCAGTTTCATGGGTTGACCACTTTTACGGATGTTCCGGATTTTTCGAGGACCGTTCGGTTGTCTCCAAGATCCATATATAGAAACCATGACTGTATTCTGGCTAATTGTGAACATTTGTGCCCATTAATTTAAATTACAGATCTTGCGCCACTTGCAAAACCCTCTTCCAAAAAAACGTGTAACAACTCTTTTCGCTTTTTAAAAAAGTAGACGACTCTATTTTCAATCAAAATCATCTACAAACCCTAGGAATTTTAAACGTAACACAGTTTTTGAAATTCATCGAGAAATAGCTAAGTTATGTCATTGCAAACTTGCCGTTACACGTTTTTCGGAGGCATCGTATTCGGAGTGTTAAAATCATATTTACAATCATTCTGATGAATCGAGTCTTTAAACATTCATTTGACTTAAACTCGATTTTTCTAATATCCTTCTACACTGGTGGTTCCAGAGGGGGCACATCCTTAGTAACATTTTCAGTTGTATCATGGTAAATGATGCTTATGATGTGGTCTCCCTGTTAATCATACTGTCGAGCTGTTTTGAGACAACCTTCTACTTGCGATGTAGAGAAAATGATGATGATGATGGTGATGCTATGGAACTACCAGACAACTGTAGGTAAACTGTGGACTATCCTCGCTGTTCGATTTGATCAAGTTTAATAACCTCTAATTGAACTCAACCTGAAGGGCCAAAAACGGTTTGGGTGAATCCGTGGGCAACATCGCCCACGTGCATACACGGGATGAATGAGAATCAGAAGAATTTCCCAGTAGGGAGAAGAGTCCGCCCCCTCTGTTCACGAAATGTTAAAGACAAAGAGTTGGCCTTTTTACTCTCCCCATCCATTTTGCTTCAATCGGGTGCCCTGGTGGATCCTCCCGTAAACAGCATTTAATGTTTTATATAATAATGGAATGAACGTTAAGAATTAAAAATAAAAGATCTCACCCGATATGTTGCAAAGCAATCCATGACATTACGATGATTTCGAAGAGCTCCCATAAATCGTACGATGTTAAGAAAATGAAGCAATCAATTCCTGATTTGTCCAGCTCGAGGTTCTAGATGATTTCTAGAAGAGCACATTTGCCCCCTCTGATCCCCTCGCTACTGGAGCCACCATAGTTTTTCAATCATTGTTTCTACATGTTTGTGTTTACCTAATCTTCCATCTACTATTTCCAAATTGGTGCGATGTTCAATTAGAAATTAGCTCTGAAAATATTAAATGAAGATCGATTGTTGTTAAAGTCCTCCTAAGACGTGTTTGTAGCACAAGTAAAAAATTACTAAGGTGATAAAAGCCATATCTCCGGTTGTTTTTTCTTTAGCTTCATGATCACCATTCAGGTAAGGCTTGGTTGAAAAGCCTTCTCTTTTCGCCACTGTCCATAGTGGGATGAATTTAATCGTATTTTTTTTTAATGAATTAATTTTTTAAAAATATTTGTTTTCAAATTGTCAAATACATTTAAGCCCAAATTGCAAAATTTCAGGATATTCTAACGAAAATTAAATTTTATGCATAGTGTTGAAGCTGAATGTTCGTTAAAAAAAAACGGTACATTTTTGACCAAGACTTGACACTTCAATCTTCCAAGGAAAGCAATAAATATAAATAGTTCATAGTTGAAGATGCTAATTTCAAATAACAGACTGTAGTGGTAATTTTTATACGATAGATGGAGTAGATGAAAGCATAGAGTTGATAGTTCCGTTAGAGTACGGCAGTGTGAAGATTGCATATAGATATTAGAATAGCGAGCTAGGACAACCGATCAAAACCGATTTGTACCTTCCTTAAAAGTTGTCCTAGCTTGCTGTTCTAATATCTATATGCAATCTTCACACTGTCGTACTCTAACGGCAACGAAACTATCAACTCTATGCTTTCATCTACTCCATCTATCGTATAAAAATTACCACTACAGTCTGTTATTTGAAATTAGCATCTTCAACTATGTAAATCGTTGACTTCACGTAGAAGTAATACTAAAAACATATAGTCAAAGCATAAATAGTTCATTTAAGTGGCATCTTTGTTTCTTTACCTTAACGATGAAGACTAACACTTTAGTCAATATGTATATATGTGTGTATGCAATGCATTTCCCACTGACCGGCAGTGCTTTTATGGAAGAAAATTGTTTGCACCTACACAGTTCGATATCATATGTTGCTCGAAAATGATTGAAAACTTGCCTAATTCCATGCAACATGATGACAATTTCATAACAATCCCACATACATTGGTGCCCAGACCACTGAAAATGTGTGTGTGTGTGTGTGTGAAAAATCTGATTTATCTTATCTTTATGATACTTTGTGCATTGTTGGTTTTCAAGTGAACGAATGAAAAGAACAGATGGCGAAAACATACTTTGCTAATTATGGCCTGGGCCTGCTACGATCTTGGCTGGAGTAAGAAAAACAAATCAGGAAATGCATTGCCTGCCTTCATAGCAGAGCTACTTTGCCAAAAGGAAATAAAAAGTACGAATGGCAGTAGGCTACACAGCTTCGTAGCTGCTTTTTCACGCAAATGAATGGGCAAACCGTGTTGGGCAAAATCAGATTGTAGCAACTGGGCCGGAGCCGGTTTTCATAATTATGCTTTGCTAATTGGAAGGATGGCCTATTTCAAAAGCAATATTTACAGTCATTCAATTCAATAAGGAGAATTGCATTCAGTGCTGGAATTGCAGACTTTAAGTCGAGCCTCGAGACGAGCAGTTTTGTGATGTTATTTTATTTTTTATAGTTAGATAAAAACCCGTGAAAATGCTATTCAATCGTTGTCATATGGTATTGCATCAAGTCAAGTTTAGTTAGTTCGAGATTCAGGAACTTTATATCATTAGAAATTGTTGCAAATTAGAAAATAACTAGAACTTAAGCTATGGTTTAATCCTTGATCTCAACCAGGGGTTGAAACTGTTGACGTTTTTTACGACACTCGCTTCGTTGTCATGCGCGACAGTCTGTTTTTATTCGTACTCTCATGCTCTACCGTCGTCTCTCTTACCCAACACAAACGGTAGAACAACATTCGAGCAAAAAGAAAATTTTCAAATAACTATCATATGACATGTGTGATTTCGTCCTAATTCCGCAATTTGGAGTAAATTAAACCATTTCTGATCAGAAATGTTATAACTAGGACATCGTTGCTTGCTATTTTCAGAATTCACACAAGCACAACATCAGCAACTCTTATTATGAGAAAAACTAAAATACATACATTCGTGACGGTCTGCGGCGACAGTGTCGTATGACAGAGCCTGTCATATGACATTTTAGTTTGGTACTGTAATTTGATAGCTTGTTTTGCAAGTGTCGGAAGCAAAGACAGTCGATTATCACAGAAAATATGTCGACTACGGTGACCACTTACAAGACTGATCTCAACACTCTCTGAGATCGGTAAAAGAGCGAGGAAGAATTGGAGGAAAGTGTGATATCAAGGTATTTATTAATTTTTAACTGCTTTATACTTAATTCATTGACTGAACCTTACCAGACAAACGCTTAACTTAATTCTTTCTCTTTACACTTTTCATTATTATTTCTTCTTCTTCATGCTATTCCAGTGATTGCAGCAAATAAAAAAAACTCCCATAGTGACAGTTTCAAGTTGCCTGTGTTTGCTGTGAAAAGCAATCTCAACAACTGTTTTCGCGATAGAAAAAAAAAACTCTAGTACCATAGAAGTTAAAAGCATTCGAGATAAATGCTCAAATTTCTCGCTTTTTAGCTGAACTGCTCTGCAAAGAGCAATAAAAGAAGACGTAATATGGTTTTGTGGCTAGAATCGCGTCCAAAAGAAATAAAAAATCAAGCGACAATCAACACCAACTAAAATAAAAGAAAAGTTAGAAAACCTTTTCCCAATTGCCATATAGCTTGTATAGGAAGATGGAATCGCGAGAATACAACAGTCATAGCACATCGTAGCAGCAGTAGTGAAGCGAAAGCTACGGTAGATACAGTTTATTTGCTTTTTTGTACCTTTTGCAAAACATGGGACGAGTGAAATTTATTTAGGTGAGATGAATCCCATTACATTGGAGGCCTCCCTTAGCTCAGTCGGTAAAGGTGCACTGGTCTTGGAGTTTTTCGGGTTGAGAAATTTCTCGAATTGCCTGGCACACAATTAGTCTTATGCAAAAATGGCTTAGGAAGCTCTTAATTTACAACTGTGGAAGTGCATCTACAGCACTAAGTTGAGGGCTGGCGTAAAGTCCCATTTAAAAAAAAAATAATATGACCGACTTTTGTATGGAGCCACCCCACTGTGTAGTGGAGCAGCGAAGGAGGAGTGGGTGGGTGAAAGTATTTTTTCTTGAATCCCTAAGCACAATTCAGATCATCAAAGTCAATAACATTTTACCGGGGTTTTGAACAGCTGCAAAAATCTGTTAAATTTCAAATGACGATCGACAAATTATAATTTTTTATCATTAAATGGGTTTAACTGTTCACTGATTTTAAGCTTTTACCGAACAGTCTCTATCCCAGTTTATTCAACAACCAAATTAAAGTGCAAGCTAAACTGAAATACACTAAATACACAACTTTTTACCAGTTTCACCCACGGTGGAAGACACGGTGTACCTTCAACCAGGCATTTTGTAATATGTTCCAAATGGTTGTTTTTGACACATAGAGGAACCTCTGCATGCTCAAATCAATAATTATCAAATGATTGATACCATCTTTAGTTCTTCTGTGATTCATATTGAGCGTAAACTCTTGCAGAAAACGCTACAGTACTTATTCGTTAACTGGGCGTTCTTTAACTGGGCTGCATACGTCAGTCATACATCAAAAATAGACGTCACATTTAGTTTGACATTTCGTTGTCAAAATTGGTGAGGGGAAGACGAATGGAATATTGAGTGTTAATATAAATAAACTTGAAATTATTTTCATTTCACGCTGAAATCAGGACTTGAATGCATTTTTAGTGAAAGCGTTAGGCCTACCTAAGCTCGCGAAGTTGAATGCTGTGAAAATAAAAATAACAAACAATTCATCGAAATTCCCCTCAGTGTTTTTTGACGTTTGACAAGTCAGCCCAGTTAGCGAATTTCACAATATTAGCCAAGTTAGCGAACAAGTACTGCACTTATATTAGCTTATACTGTAATGTACCGTATACCGAACGGTTAATTAATCCAGCTTTTCATTTTTATTCAATATTTCGTCTGCTTTGTATCATAATTAATATGTGTGATGGTAATGAATATACTACGAGACTACTGTAAATTGTTGGTGCTATTTTGAGTAACCGTCTTTTAAAAGTGTCCGATTTTCGACCCATATCTGTATAATTTGTTTTAATATTTCTTATCAGTCATACTGTAGGTACCATTATATCGTGCCACATGTTCAAACCGTGCATTTTCAGTAATGCTTCACCTTGATTAATACTTACTTAATTTCTCTGTGGTAGCAACATCTGTCAACTCTCATCGTTCTTAAATTAAATTGTTATGTTGCCATCATTATGCTTTACCATGACATCACTGTCTGCCGTCACTTTCACTACAACAGCAGCTAATGAAGAGCCCAATTTGGAAAGTTTTGAAGTTGACACATTATACCAACAAACACGAAGTTGAATTTCATCATCGTCGTTGCCTGGACCAGCGTAATTTGATCTTTATGCTCCGCTTTCTCGTTATGCAAATGAGACAATTGCAGAAGTAACTTTTATCCTTGGTTGACGGAAGAGCGCTATTTAACCAACTTTGGGATTATGCGAAATGAAGGAGGCCACAAGAAGATTATATTTTGGATTTTGCAACTTGTGCCACTCACCCGTCGAACCAATTTATCGATGTAAGGGGCAGAAGGTGTATAATTTATTTTAGTGCCAGTATTACGATGAACACGTTTTAGTTTGTTAGATCAAAAGATATTTGAAAAAGTTAACTATTTTTTTAGAAATCTTTTTTCGTGTTCAAAATGAGGTATTTTACTAATTGAACATTCAAGCGATATGATGCCTCGCAGGATAAGCTAAGGCTCATTTCAAATTATGATTCTGATCACATCTCACAGGGCTCCTGAGACATGGCCGAGATGGCCAATTTTGTCCCTGCTACTAAATATAATTACCATTTCCGGAATTTAAGAAGACAAACGTACAAGAACATTAGTTATACAAGTAGGTCGCGCTGCTAAATTGACGTAGGGGAAATGGCCGAAATGCCCCTAATTTGGGCTCATACATAAATTCAGCAATCGACTAAATTTTCAATAGCGACCAAAAATATCCATTAGTACCGTCCCAATGGCGCGTTCATCTAGATAAAATTAGGAAAAAAGCAGATTTTTAGCGATGGGCCCAATTTTAGATCCATAGACCAACATTAGAGCCATTTCCCCTATTTGTGTTTAGCTGCGTGATTTTCTGCGAAAAATTTAATTAAAATTTTAATTAATTATTAATAAAGTAAAGCGGGATTGCAAAACTTGTGCGGTAGAATTGTAAGTGGAATTGGAGTGACCAATTAAGTTATATAAAAAAACAACCAATTAAATGATGCTCATCAAATACGCGTCAATCAATAATTGTACTTCTGCTTGATTGAAAGTTTCAATACATTATCAGTGGTGTATTAGCACCGATAATGTATTGAGGCGGGGCTAATCGTGTGTGAAAATAGCTTCGGAATACTTGCGTTCTTGAAATAAGCTATCGGATCAGTGGTAGAGCTATCACCTTCTTACTTCCGGATTTAAGCTTCTTGCAGGGAGATTGTATCCACAATGCCACTGCCAGGCAGAAGTTGTAAGCATACAAAAACCTACCAGAATATTAATATTGGCATCGGTCGAAGAAATATTGTACATTTACTGTAACATAAACCGTAGTTAAATCCATAATTTTTCATCTTTTATTCTTATTATCCTGGTTTAGAAAATTTCGACGATGGTCAAAATGAAAGCACAATTGAAAAAGATCATATCACTTGACTTTAACGCTGTTACACGAGATTGTACTTGCTCTCAACTTCTTTGAAGTAGTTCCACAGTTCATTGAGAGTTTTCTATACCATCCAATGCATGAATTCAGGAGTCAAACCTGCTGCCTCCGGCTTGATAATATTATACCTTGAATGTCATGACTATCAGATGCCCCATAAATGGGCATATGTTAACTATTAATATTTATTCGCACATGTGGCATTTGCATAAACTATGCGTTAAACGACCATGCCTGTCAAGTATGGGGTTGCAGAGGGAAATTTCATTCCAAGTATTAGTAATACTTCGCCAGCAGCTTCGGCATCTTCTAGCAAATTCAGCAGAGCTTAGTTCCTGGTAAAAATGCTAAATCAGACAGCACAAAATGAATTCACAGCACAGCACACGCCAGACATTGCCTGCTGCGATTCTTCTTGAAAGCCGGAATACGAAACACATAAAAATGAATGAGAAATGTTCCGTTTATGCTTGGGAGGAATTTCGGTCCGGCTCTGACCCTCATCATAGTCCTGTAGTAACAGCGTTTAAACGAGTCGAAAAATCACGGAGGTTTTCTTTATTACCTACCCAAGATTATAGCAAGAGTCAAGGAACTGGTGGAAGGAATAGGGAGCGTTTTATTTTCAAATATTCCTGAATGTATAAAAACATTTCCGATCCAAGCAGGCGAGTTGGTGTGCAAAGTGCGGGTACCTGTCGCTAATGAATATTTCCTGTTTTTGTGAACCCCCCGGGCTAGCAATCATTTTCGCAGTCATTTTGCTAATTACGTAGCTTAAGGGGTACTCATTATTCTAATACTAAGAAATGGTAATTTAGTTAACAATTTTTTTGGCACTGGCAATAAATTATGATTTTTGATGCCGATAGTAGTTTGTAATACCTGCACTACAGTTCTTCACTGCATACAGCGTAAATAATTACGTTTTTTACAAAACTCAGGTAGCTATGACAAATCATGACGCAGTAGGTCTTTTTGTTTCATTCGCGTTATTTTCAAAGATCAAAATGTCATGATTACCTGATATTTGTCAATGATGTTAAAATTTACGTTCATTTAAGAATTAGAATGATTTAAGCTTATAGAGGAAATGGCTCTAATGTTGGCCTATGGATCTAAGATTGGGCCCATCGCTAAAAATCTGCTATTTTTTCAATTGTATCTAGATGAACGCGTCATTGGGACGGTACTAATGGATATTTTTGGTTGCTATTGAAAATTTAGTCGATTGCTGAATTTATGTATGGGCCCAAATTAGGGACACTTAGGTCGACATTACATACATTTCCCCTATATGACAACTGATTAAATGATTTATACCCCGTTCACATCACAGCCTATATCACGTAATATAGGCTGTCTTGCAATGAGCACTCATACATAGGATTTCCAGTGAAAACTAGATGTATGAGTGCTCATTGCAAGACACCGTATATCACGTGATACGCCCTCTACGATCGGTAACTGTTTATTGAATTTTTGAACTACTGAAAAGTTAGTTAACTTAAATACATATATATAGACTGAAATTATTGAAAAATTTTCTTTAAATTTATGCAGATCGTGTTCTTTTAATATTAATTTCGGGGTTGCTTCCACTTACTTTGCTATACAAAAATATTCTTTTAATTATGGAACCCTTTGATGTTATTATACTATTTTGTTCTTGTAAGTTACAAGAGCAGGTTGTAAAGTATTTGATGACACATACAATCTGTCGATTTCACCTTCAGGGAGACAAAATAAGCGATTTTATGATACCAAATATAATTTTATAGCATCCAATGATTCCATAATTCCGAAAATTATTTGTTATAACGAAGTGAGTGAAAGCGACCCTGGATCCCCATTCGACTGAAATTCGATGCGAAGTTTTGGCTGGTTGCACTTTTTTTCTTGCTTCGCAAGTGTAACTTCACATCGCAACTCACTCGCGGCTCCGGATTGGTAGTGTGACGGTGCGAGGGCAATATTGTCGTTACAGATGAAAACTGGAAAAATCCACTAGCGAAAATCGATATTACTCTCGTTTCATACGTTATACACAGTGTTGGAAGTAGTTCTAACTTTGAGTGTTGAATAAATGAATCACCAAGAAGTAGAATCCTAATGAATATCGGCGTCTATACAAGTTATGTTCAAGAAACTAAATATAAGGGAGTTGCTATTAAAAATGTTCCATAATTCTGACGTAGAATTTTAACTTCTTCAGCAAAATTACTTGATTTCAGATACCGCTATATCTCAAAGAAAAAAGAGAGATTTTCCATTTTTATCATAGTAACACATGACGATTTTTACGTTCTAGTGTAATAAGATTTGACGTTTTGTTTTAGAATCCTATTCTGAATCAAGATATTACATTTTCATACTGGTTTCATACGCGTGTTCATTAACAGACAAACAAATCTTCGGAAGACACTTTATGCCTAAAACGAAAAGTTCAGGCTATTGGAAAAAAAGTCACAGCATCGACGTCGGTTTCTCGCCAGCCACACGACATATACATGATGTTTTGCCATTCCGCTGCCACAACAGTGTGCGCCTGGCCTAGCACTCACTTCCTATCGGGTAGCGTTCACTGGCACAAACTTGTGTATTGCGACGAGAGATGGGGAACCTGTCATTAAATGCATTTCACACTGGATTCGGTTTTTTCGATACTCAAATGTAATCATTATGTGAGCAAATTCCTAATTCTTCCCTTTAAGGGCACAAAATCTTAATGTAATTAGAAAAATTTAATCCCATCGATGCGTAGAAATAAAATTGATACCACCTGGCACATGGCGGGTATAATTTTGATTTGAACATTTTTCGTTCATGCAGGGTGTCGAAAATTTGACGCGTAAAATTCTACAGGAAAATGTTCTAGATTTAGTTAAGCACGTGTAATCAGCGACATTTTCGAGAATCCATTAATTTTCACTCACTCCGTTACGTTCTGTAGGCACTCGGTGGTTGTGACGGAAGCGGTGGGGTAATGGAAGATAAAAATCTGAAAGCAATTTCCCAACTGTAAAGCGGCTCATCGATAACGAGGACTGTGAACTGGATCGAAGGAGCTGTTGAATTTGATATCCGCATGGAAGTTTCGCTTCGCTTTGCTCAGGGCCTCCCTTGTGTGACTTTTTCCTACGCAATCGTTCTCAAATGAAAAGCATGTCAGATGAAGGAATTTTGTCTTCACAATTCAATCGCCGGAGAAATGGAGACTGAAATCGTTATCGATTGTGATTACTTCTGTGCCGTTTCACAAATAGCTTGCTGATAGGAACTGAGGAGCTGTAATTTCCGCATTTTCCAGTTTCCTTGCGTTTCCTTGTCAAATTTTATGGAAATTGGAATTAGTGATATATTCTTTAAAGTTGTTCATTGCATTGCATCGGATCACCATTTTGAAAAATTCTTTACAAATATTCTTTGCTGACCCTAAATTTATTTGTGGATTTTCTATTAACAGGTTTTCAACGAATTAAGAATGATAAGTAGTAACCGGAACTTTCCCGTGCTTTGAAGTGCATAAGAGTAAAGTACAACTTTTCCTCATTCGTTCATAAGTTATGGCAGTGTGGGCGGAAGCGGAACGGATTAAGAACGATTGGCAGTTGTCACAAATGACATCCGGGTGCCTTACCGAAGTCAATTTGGTTCTAAGCTAGTGATTTTCCGACTAGCTGAAATTCTGCCTTTCCCAGCTGACAAGCGTCTGACAAAATATTTGGATTAAATTTTGCTAGTTCCGTGTATTTTTGCATTATTATTAAATATGACCGTGAAAAAAAAACTTTCTCTTTTACGATCAAAGCACACTTCGATTAAATATCTACCTACAAATTTGTTGTATATACGTCAAACGTCAATATCGTAGGTGGAGGAATCGTCTAACGTTTATAGATAAACAGTCTTTCTCTTTACCACCGTTTTTATTGCCTAAAGTAATGCAAACGATTTGGACAATAATCGACACTTGCGTCGTTATTTGTTCAAGATAATCCAAAGCCTTATTTTCTTTTCCTCAAGTTAAGTTCAATTCCAAAAGTCCCCTCTTTGCAGGGCAACTTTTACGAAGAACATTCGTTATCATGGCAGTAAATGTTGCTCAGAAGGAAATGAATACTCCCATCCCGTTCAACTTTGATCGAATTGAGTATTGTTATATTATGAAAATTCGTACACAACAAAAGAGAATGTTGTTTGTACGAGTTTGCTTTTACTTGTTCGAACAATTCAAAGAGAGGGAGATTCAAAACTTTTCACTTGAATGTCAATGGTGATTCGAATTTTATATCCGCGTCAATGCACAGGAATCTAAAGTTCAATATTGTCCCCATCGTTAAGCTAAAAACGATTTGTAAGCACATTCATGCAGCCAAATATTTGTACGTCATATCTTTTTGCCACACTATATACAATTTCATGCATTGGTGTTGGCATAGAGAGTTTTTTTTTTTCCTTTGATTTGTTTTCCGTCGATCTTGTTTTCCGTGCTGAGCACCAATGCTACCGACGCCAGAGAGGCAGCTCCCACACCTTGACCCTACCTATCGACCCATCAACTCATGAACCGGGGACCAACGGCTTTACTTCCCTTCCGAAGGAGTAAAGCCGTTGGTCCCCGGTTCCTGAGTTGATGGGTCGATAGGTAGGGTCCAGGTGTGGGAGCTGCATCTCTGGCGTAGGAAGTATTGGTGCTCAGCACGGTAACAAATCAAGGAAGAAAAAAATGGTTACACTAACTGGACAACATCAGGAAACTAAATACGGCTTTGTTGATGATTCTTCAGTCAAAACTTAGCCGACAAGAGAACTTTCTCTAGGGTGAAAGTTTCTCGGATATGTACATTGTTTGGAATGCTAATTTCTCTGCTACTTGTATGGTAGGGATAGAATTTGTTGCCTTCGAAATCTTTACCACAGTTTCTTGTTTCATTATTGAGAAGCGAAGGATGAAAATCCAGGAAACAAACACGTAGCTGCACAAACAGCACGAAAAAACAATAATCAAATTCCATGAATGTTTTCCTAACAAGAAAGCTGAACTTGTTCTCGTTTGTGTTCGGAGTCCGGCATTCACAACGCATAGCATCCGAGGTGAATGAAGTGCTCTTTTCGAAAGAATATTTTCATATCGTTGAAGGGGAGACCATTCAGCACTGTGTTTTGATTAGTTGAAATTCAGTGAAACACATTCCAGATGGACAAATTGCAATTAGTACCATCCCGAATGCGTATCAGCTGTGTACTTCTATTTAGTATAATAATATGGCATGGACATGTTTGAAGAGTACGTTAGATTTGTTTAGGATCGCATTTAATTAGATCAGATGTTGTTAATTTGATTTACAACATATTCACCGAATAAAAACAAAATCCTTAAATTTATTTTCAGAAAATCTATGAAAGGTACATCATCGTTCAGTTTCTTTATATAAGGTATATAGTCTTGAATAAGAGAGGAGTACATTCAAAGCAAACTGCCTTGGAAACATATTATTAATTATATTTGTCCCAAGGGTCTTTTCTTGCTTTTTCCAAACAATAAGCATCTTTCAGCAGTGGCAGGAGAAGCTCACTTTGCTATGTGTGTAAATATTATGGCCGAATTTTCGAAATCGTTTTGTGTGTGGAAAATTGATGATAATGAAATTGTAGTATTCGAAATTTACATTTTGCTGGTCACAAAGAAGGACCTGAAAGTTTGAAAATTAAATTCGCTTCGTCCAGGATGGTGCCTAACGTTGTGATGTCAAAGTGACGATGGAAGGAAAACGGCATAGCTTCGGAGCACAATAGGGAAACACTTTTGGACACTTAATGTACTTTTTATAGCCTCGGAGAGGCGTAGGGCCTGCTCGGAGGGGGTACGTTTACTTATTCTAATTACAACTATTGCACGACTTATATCTATAACACCGAACAATTAATACTCAAATATCACAAAGCTATCATCAAAAAACTATAAACAACAACAAAGGCATGATGGGAATACACAAAATATATACAATAACACTACGACGGCAGTAGTAGTGGGCAGTACAGTCACCTTATTGTTCCTCAGAACGTATTGTTTTGCTACCATGGCGCCGGGGGCATTTGTTGAAGCAGCTTTCCGCATTCAAATTGTAGTAGAGCCCTGCGCCGATGGTGTGCTCCAAAAGTGTTCTACTGCTGATGGTGTTCCATGTACTGCTAAGTGTCCCATGTTCCATGGATTTTCTTATATACCTACATAGGACAGTTTACCATGAATTCGAGCTCTGCTTCCTTACAGAACGAAACTACAGATTGCGTAGTCGGCAATTAACCACTTCATTCGAGCATTACTTTGAGATTTTGAGATTTTTCTTTTAGAACCTCGAGAAAAGTAGCCAACATTTGTGCGTTTCATACAAAAATAGAAATTAGTTGGTCCAGTTTTGTGAAATCGCTGGTAGAAAGTCACGCCAAAACTGCTTGACAAAGTGGTCAATAAGTGAACAGGTGTGGTATTTTTGTTTATTTTTAATTTATATTTATAATATTTTTATTATTTTTAATAGTAGTCTGCATCTGCAATGAAATCATTGTAGTTCATTTAGATGCCAAAAAAACTAATAATGGGTAAATTTGTCATCCAATGCAGGAATCAAAGGATTTCATAGAATACTTTGTGGAATTTGATAGAGAAAAATTTGGTTTAAAATTGCCAATTTAATTAGGATGGGTTCTGTTCTCAAAACCACTTTCATAGCCCAAGTGACATTGCAAGTTTTATCGAGGTTTTTAAAGCATCATCATGGTCTACAGAACCCTAATTGCCACTTGAGAGTACAGAGTGTTACTTGAGAGTACATTTCCAGTTTATACATAGGGTAAAAATTCTTACCACATGAAAACATTCATAATTGCTTTCGAGACAAGTTAATCCGCTTTTATCACTTCACCGTGAATCCAATCAACTTTGAATACTTTACGAGTGCCAATTAGTGTCAACAGCTGCTTATAAGTGGTAGGATAGTTAACTTGAAACGAAATCTTAACAGCATTTTGTGGCCTTTTACAAAGCAGCAATATGGTATATTCGCTAAGTAGTGGTGGTTTCACTATTCGATTCGGAAATTTTAGTCACTCGTAAACTTTTGCTGCAATGAGCTGTTTTATGGGGTGGGATCGTAAAATAACATACTCTGCTATGCCAGCGAACATCTACTTGGCTTGTAGTGGCCTACCCGATGAGAAAAGCGGTAAGAAATCCACTGATTTGTTATTTACACCGAACATGTCTTTACTGATCAACAATCCATGTATGATGGATTGCCTAGAACAGGTCTTCCCAACTTTTCTTAACATTTCTTTTTTAAATGGATGTGTTCGATGAACATGTTTCAAGCTGCATTTTGTCTATTTTTTATTCACTCCGCAATAATGAATAAAATTGGGCTAGAACGCTATCGTTGCCAAGATCCAGAGCCCTCGTCCGGCCCGCTTGGCACACATTAGGCAGCGTTGAACAAGAACATCAGTTTTTCTACATTCCTATAAATATTTAGAATTGTAGAATTACGAAAGGCTTCGCACCCTCGGGACCTTATTTCAAGCACCGGAACGTTATTGTTCGCTGTAAGATATTATTAAGGAGGAATAATCTAGGATTGAAACATACAAAAAAAATGTTATTATTGCTTTGTCCGCATCCTCAACCAGGCATGGCAAATCATTTACATTCATTTCGTGCATTTATTTACATTCATTTGCCTCTAACTTTTTCCATCAGCAGAATTACGTTAAATGATGTATGGAACTTTTGTAGGTTTTGATATTAACTACAACTTTTGTCGGTATATCAAATCTGTACCTCTTATGCATGACGAACTAGAGCGGGCAGAACTTGTTACTATTTTTTAGTGAATGTAATTTACATTCACTGAAACACATAGGTATGTTCTGTTTGCCCGGTTCATCATGCATAAGATATACAGATTTGAGTTATTCAAAAAGGTTGTAGCCTACAAAAACCTACAAAAGCTTCATACATCATTTAATGGAATTCTGTTGATGAAAAAAGTTAGAGGCCAATGAATGTAAATGAATGCACAAAATGAATGTAAATTATTTGCCATGCCTGTCCTCAACTGGTAAATTTAATTCAGATATACGCACAGTAAATTCAGAATCCTTCGTGTATACGAGAAAACATGAACATCTTCCGATGGCAGTTGACCATGCCTGCTGCTGTGCGCACATCAAAAACATGACGAAGGGATACCGTCCCTTTTCTTATAATGATACACATTTTATCTACCATGACGAACCGGATCAACACACGCCTGCTATGTTAGTGGAGTTGACTTGATAAAGCGAATTATTCACTCATCACAGATTTTTTTTTTTTCTTTGATATGCCAACAGCAGCACCATCATCATAAGGATAAAAACATTCCCGGAAGACAAAAGATAAAGGTTTGTACGGCTTTATCGCGTATACAAAGGATGACGGAAAATAAAGCTACCGCTTTTACAGTGTTTATCGTTAATTTTTTTTATGTCACCAATCTGAGAAATGAAATTTGTTGAAGATAGCATAATTTGCAAATTCACGCGTCTTTTGTCGTAGAATTACGAGCAAAGCTATTACTATCGGCTAACAGCAGTGCAGCATTTTCCATCCATCATATTTTTGAACACTTTTCTCAGGTTTTGTTTTGAAGGATATACTTTATTAATTTCAATATTATATTAAAGGTGAAATATTATACTAGTGAAAGTAAAAAAGAACAGCGTTGATAGTTCCTTTAGGATACGGCAGAATGAAAATTGTGTATAGAAGTTGAAAATGAGCAAAGGACATTTTTTTTTATTCGTATCGTCATGCAAAATAATGTCCTTTGCTGATTTTCAACTTCTATAGGGCTATATCTTGAAGCTACTGAATTGCAGAAAGTTCAAGAAAGTGATTCTAGCAGGGAGTTAATTCTTGAGTGATGTCCCGACTAGAAACAGTTATCTCAAAAAAATCCGTAAAACCTTTTAAAAAAAGTAAATTTCCTTTGATCCAAAATGGATAATGGATTGATATTAATTCGATAACCACCCCGTGCTGTTGCTGCCTGTATCTTACATTCTACTTTTTGTTGATCCCTTTTATTTACAAGGTTTTCAGTAATTCTACTACATATTTTGATTTGTATTCAGGGAAAAATATGTTAAGATAAATCAATCAATGCTACAACAGATTGTCTGTAACGACTCGACCAAAATTGAACATCCTAAAATTAAACTATCAATCGTACCAACCACCAGGTGTTATGACTAATTAAATCATACGATAGGAGAACTAACAACAAGATAACAACATCAGAAATGCGTTTAAAATTACCGAATATATTTCAAAAATAGTGTAAAAGCTATTACGGTTTGGTGCTCGAAGAGTTGATGTCTAAAACTTTCATATGAAGTTATTAATTATTCGTAATTAATCCTTATAAGATAAAGGTAATCCGTAAAACTCGTAAATCAAATCATCAAATATTGTTGCAGGAACAACTTGGTTTGGATAAGACTAAAGCAAACTTTTATCATTCGACCTCTTGCAAATCCGTACTTGAAGTCGTTACTAACGAATTGAAAAGAGGTTTCACCGTTCAAATAGTAGGTAATGGAAAATTTATTCATTTTCATAGAAATTCCTTTTCCCTTCCCTGACTGGCATGGCTCTTCCTGAATCTTCCTTTTTCGTTACGACGACGGCTACCACCATTTTTTTTAAGCGTTAAAAATGTGCGTTCAATCTTCAGAATATAAACATTATTTAATAACGAACATTAAATGATACGCACAAAGGTAGACTGAAGAATGAAAATTCCCGAAACGTGATGGAATATTTTTTTATAAGATTGGAGATCGTCGTAGAATGCCCAGATGGTAGAAGTGGGACGATGTCGTATCATCATAGTCTGGTAAAACGTGCCAGTTGAGCTCATGAAATGTATTATATTCATCATTCTCTAAGCTACCACGTAATAAAAGGAATCTGGTGGTGTAAAAATAGCCTTCGAGTGAGGGTTTGATGTCTTTTAGACTCTAAGAGATGAACCTATTTACTAAACTCTTCGGAAATTCACTCAAACAAATTTTAGGTGTTGGCGGAGTCTTTCTGAGATTTTCTAAACTGCGATTAAGTTTCTTGTGCATCTTCAAATTTCACTGAATTTCTCTGAAGGCCACAGATTTTCTTTGTACACCAAACTCCCACTGTCTGAATTTGTTTGGAATTCGCTGAACTTCTTAGATAAACGATAATGAAGCAGATATTCTAAATTGATTGATGAGCGAGATATTGAAATGAAAGAGCTGCGAAGCTTAAAGAGGTTTGACGAACTATAACAAGGTTTAGTGAACTTCGAAGATATTAAAAGTGTATCGAAAATGCTAATTCGAGCGAAATCCATGAAATCGCTAAACTCGTGTCACCTGAGCAGAGGCCCTAGATTTTTGGTTATCGATCATACCACGGTAGATTTGGTGTTGTGTGGCCTGGTATTGGATCTGTGTGAATAGATTATGTGAGAATGTTTGGTTAATTATTATTATCGGTAAAGATGAAAACCGGAATAACCCACTAGCGACAATCAATTTTACTCCCGTTTTGTCGTTGAACATAGTGTTGGAAGTAGTGCGCTGTATACCGCATCATTGTGCAGAAAATCGTGGGATCAAAACCAGGCCCATTATATTAAGGAGTTTTATAGTTGTTATGCACCGAATACCGGACTGTCCATTAATATGGCCATTGAATTTATTACTAAATATTACGTCTACTTTGCATCATAATACATACATGTGATGATTCAGAACGATATAAAAAAACTATGATAACATTTACGTGCTGTTTTGAGTATGGTAGGCAGTGATAATCAGCTTTTAAAAATGTCCGGGTTTACAGACTAAGTGACTGGATTTCGAGTATATTGCTTGTTCATCGCGTGTTTTGTGTAACCTGTCGTCGTCATCGGGGCCGGGTTTGAATGGTTACAACAACAACTCAATCATAAGTGATGTGATGTAGTATGAGGGGCTCGGTGGTCTTAGAGTTACCGTTTTGCTTACTGAGCAGAACATCATTAGTTTAATCTCAAGCCCCATCACATTCAAGATTGATTAACCAAATTTTTTTTTAACTTGTACTCATTGCTTTAATTCAGCGTACCTTTTGCAAAAACGAACCCTGCTGCAAACCTGATCCTTTTATCGAACATCCATCCAACAACATGATTTCTCGTAGAAGTGCATAGGATTTCTCGATATCTTACAAATCGAGTATCACGTCAACATTCCTACTCATTCCCTACGCATGTGGACGTGACTGGCGCTGTTATAGTTTGGGGTCACCAGTTTTCACACATTGAGGATGTATGTTAGTCCCAAGCACCATATTTTGGTTCGCTGTGTAACTAGCTGATAACGTAGTAGCAATCATGCTCATGAAAATCATCAACAAAGTATACCTCTTATTGTTTGGTTTTCACTGTAAAGTTCCTGCACTGGGATTAGGTTGGGCATGCATTTAAACTCGTCTCTAATGGCGGTAAGCTCAACCTCGGATTAACTTTTAATTCCAACCCTGTTTGGATGATCTGGAAAATGTATTGATTAACTCTGACGTTGAAATCAAAGCAGCCGGACATTCTTGATCGGGATATAATCCGAGAATAATACTGATTAGAGCTTACCCCTGGTGCTGAAGAAAATCCAACCAATCATATACCAACCATCTTTTTTAACCCTGGTTATTTCCATCGGTAAATATCTGGATATTTTTGTTGATTATCGGTTGTTGGATTACAAAAAAATATAATACTTTGTAGAAGAAAGAAGTTGGAAATCTCTATGAAAACAATCATTTTATATAAATTCAGTCAAACAATTTGAAAGCACGTTCTTGAAGGACCGAAGATGATAAAGATGACATAAGATCCTTTCCAACGAAGCGTAATAATTTTGCTCATTAAAATAGTCCTCTCCATGCCATACGCGCTGCACTGGATAGCGAACCATCGCAAGTAAACGCCAAGAAAGTGATGACAGTTTTTTTTTTAACTTAAACACCCTCTACAAACAGACCACAACGCCATCTGTCAGCTAAGATTAACAGTGGACGAATAACAATGAATAAATGAGCGCCTGCTTATGCTCTTGGCTCTGACTAACTGACGTAGGACTGTGATGGAGAATCTTTGCAGCAATCAGGGTTGCTTCCACTCACTTGCTATAAAATAATATTATTCGGAATTATGCAATCATTAGATGCAATAATGCTATGTTGTACTTTTTAGTAACAAGACGAGGGAGTAAAGTATGTGTTTGACTCATAAAACCTGTCAATTTCGCTTTGAGAGCGTCACAATTAGCGATCTTATGATTCGTGAGCGTTCACTCAGAGTGAGCGCTCACGAGTCGTAAAATCTCTAATTGTGACGCACTAAAAGCAATATTGACAGATTTTATGTGACAAACATGTACTTCATGACCTCTTCTTGTAACTTACAAGTACTAATAAGCATTATACTATATCATGATTTCACAATACCGAAAAACATTTTTTTATAGCAAGTGAGTGAAAGTAACCCTGGCAGCAATATCATCGTTTTCGCCTACTTGGTGAGTATCTGTATGCACAGATTGTCGAGGGAATAAAACTTGATGGCAAATTACCAGGAATGCATGCACTCTTTTATTGTGCACGGTTGCTTCCACTCAATTTGCCATAACAAATGTGTTTCGTTATAATGGAATCATTGGATGCTAATGATATTTTGTAATTGTAAGGAGAGGTTGAAAACCATATGGTTGACACATAAAACCTACTTTGACTATATGTTTAGTATTATTTCTGCGTGAAGTCAACGATTTACATAGTTAAAGATGCTAATTTCAAATAACAGACTAAGGTGATAATTTTTATACGAAATATAAGGAGATGAAAGTATAGAATTGTTAGAGTACGGCAGTGTGAAAATTGCATATAGAGAGTAGAAAGCGAGCAAGGACAACATTAGGAAGGTACAAATCGGTTTTGATCATCTCTCTTTACCAAACTCCCCCGTTGGAGAGGGATGGTGAGAGGTATTCTCCCCCGCCACCACTGGCGAACTATCATGTGAGTTTGATATATGACGCTCCATTAATGTGCATCATAGTAATATAAATTTACACTACTTTATAAGGTGTACCTTATATCAAGTAGTTTCTGATGAACCTAATGCATTTATGACTGCTTTTTGCTGTGCCATGAAATAAAACTTGTATTTTGAAGTTTCAAGCAAACCCCGACCATCGAATGGCTGTAATTATCCACTTTATTCGATAAGTTGAAAATAGAATCTCGTACTATTCTAACTTTTAGCTAAAATTATATGTTGTTTTCTTTTCACCGAGAAAAATGTTCATAACATATCGGCAAAGACCGAAGACAAAAAATTAAGAAGACTGGCAACTCTTCCATTTTCTCATATGAACGCTATGCAACAGGTACAATCGTATCATCTGCCGCTCAAAGGTAAATGCTTCGAACGAATTAGATAGCAAAGATTACATCCTCAGAAGAAAGGTGTGTGTATTTGCGATGTCTTTGCTTTAACGCTCTTGGGTCATTCGTGACTTGTCTGGGGGTGAGATTTAAACTCGTGACTTTGGCGTGAGAGGTAAGGATTCTAACACTACGCCGGGGTCGCCCCTACATATATCAATTAATTAATTTATTATTCAATGAGTTGATTATATATTATTTTTTCTCGTTCCATGGTATTAATTTTTAGACCTATGCGCACTCCCCCCCCATCTTTACCTATCTGTCGGACATACAATGTAAATAATATTTGCATCATCCTTGAGAATAAAACCATAAAACCTCTTGATTATTTAGACTGTTACTGATAAAAAATCTTTAATTCTAGATAGAGCTAGAATAAGGGCATAACAGCTTTTGTAAACAATGAAGTCTTCCCCTACCCGATGATTATGTTGGTTTGTGTGGGCTTGTCTTGAATTCCTAAAAATCATCGAGAGAAGCCATTGTTTTCAAAAGCTGTTACGCCCTTATGCAAG
Source organism: Ochlerotatus camptorhynchus (assembly GCF_037179485.1). Classification (NCBI taxonomy): domain Eukaryota; kingdom Metazoa; phylum Arthropoda; class Insecta; order Diptera; family Culicidae; genus Ochlerotatus; species Ochlerotatus camptorhynchus. Next base: position 4,692,412 of record NW_027040545.1, on the reverse strand, counting down.
CTCTATCTAGATTTGTTTAATAACGTAAAACTGATGTACATATAATCTGTCGATTTTCAATCCCCATTGGTTTCACTTAACCCTGAAATTGAGTTCTGCTCAACCGCCATTGCACAATTGTACCTTGCTAAAATATAAATCATGGCATGCTACGATTTATGGGAGCTTCTGTCATCTACATTGACGAGTGTGATTCGTGTTTAGTTTTTCATTCCTTGATTTATTTTCCATACCTGGACCATACCTATCGACCCATCAAAACTCATGGACCGGGGAGAAAATCTTGACGGCGCTGACTGAGATTGAACCTGGGTCCTTTGGAGTGAGAGGCAATCACGCTTACCACTACACCATGGCGCCGCTATTCGTATTTAGTTGAAAAAGCGGCTAAATCGAAATTTTTGGAGTCAATGACGGCCATATATAGAGCACTGGTTGATGTTTGATATCTCATCTCTTTCTTGGAAAGGTGAAGATAACGACGATGGTGTCAAAACGATTTGAACCTTATTTATTTAATTTCCGGGCAGCATTCAAGGAACCCGAATTGAAAAGTGTACAGTTCTCAGTGGTGTTGGTTTAATACCAACAGTATTATCAGAAAGTGGCTCTAGGGTTTATACATAAATACATTTATTTATAAGGGAAGCAAGTTTGGTTTTGATCTTTGGAAAATTTCAATGCTTACCAGAAAAATTCTTCTGGTGGCTCCGCTGGCTTAAACAGTGAATAACTATTTGAATAAAGACTACGTGATCTATTTTTGGAATTTGCATGGTGGTGTTAAAATCCCTTGTTTTTTGACGTAGGACTACGTCTTTGATTTCTATATGGGGGTACACTTTGTGAAAACCAAAAATGGAACATGTAACAAATTAAGAAAGATTTTGAACGTTAACAACTCAGCTGCCCCTGGTACAATTACAATAATTTTATCACCAATCGATCAGAAATATGGCTACGCATCGATAATAATGCTTCCGAATGTTGATTTTCAACAAGAACCTATTGAAAAACTGGTAAATGTCCAGCATTATCCAAAAGCGTCGAATCAACTAACAAATCCACCAATTACTTGTATGCATATGCTGCTTCCCCAGCACAGTCGTCAGAGAGTAGTAAGTAGACGTAACAAGTCGAAGTGGCATTCGCCTCCGATCCTCGGGTGCGTGTGAATAGGGAGGATGGAATTGCGTAATATTTTGCACTTTCATCGCCATACTCAGAACCACACGCTCCCAACGACCACACCCACACCACTGTGTGATGGTGTTCGGTCGTCGAAATTAGTAGCAGCAGTAGCAGTGCTTTCGGCGTGTGGCGTTGAAAATTGTTCTCCAGTGACAACGAAAGGCTGCCTGCAAGCAGCGAGCTGCAGAGCCCACATAAGCAACCATCAAAGGAGGAAGAAGCTGTACCGCTATGCTATGGATCAGAATCAGTAGCTCTTTGTGAGTCGCTGCGGGTCGGTCATCTATGCCAAGCGTGTCACCCTCGCTCCAAACGACATACAGCTCGACAGCCTCATCCGTGTTGAACACCCAGCTCAGAATTACTCGACCATCACTACAAAACGGTCCTTTTCAGGGCCACCAAAAATCTGTTAAAGAGTATTATTTGGACATTGGTCAAGGTCATCAGTTCCCGCAAGCAGCTAGCTATCAAGGCTCAACCTGTCTATAGAAGGTGTTGAATTGTAGGCCTGAATATATTGGTGCAATTAGTTTTTCCTCGGCTTTTATTCCGCACGATTCGTTTCTTTCGTTTAATCAATCACCCTTGTAGTGACGTCGAAAAGATTGCTTCAATCGGCGCTTACATATGAAATTTAATGTGAATTATAGATTTTTTTGTATGTTACCAAAATGTATGAATGGTTTGCCACTAAATGTTGAGATAATTTATTGATTATTGAATTATCACACTGTATACCATGAAAAAGCAGCCTGTTTGTCAGTTTTTGCCTGTTTTCAAGTAAGGAGTTATCATAAAAAACAAATCGCCAGCTGGTATTTCCCGGCGCCTTTACAAATAAATAAAATCAAACAAAATCATCATGCAGAACTAGCTAGGATTTGTTTTACTTCATATTTCACAAAGTTGCTTTCGAGTGTTAAGACATAGTCTCCCGCAAAGTTTACATTTTTCCCTATACCAACACATACATCAGGGCTAGATAGATCTCCACAGGATCTATCCACGCAATTTCAAAAAACCAAAATGCACAGCATTACGAAAAGAGGTCAGGTTTCGACCAATAGCAGATAGATTTTAATTCTAAACAAGCCAAACGATTGGAAATTTATCTACCAATCTGCTAAAATGATAGGTCACTATTGAAAAATACCAAATGTCCAACTGTTGCAATGGTGATCAAAATTATCACCGAATGTCTGAAAACAGCGCAATCCCTAACACAGACTTAAAAATCGAATTCGATGCGGTCCCACTGAACGGTGTCATTCAGTCACCGTAAGTGGTGGTGTCCAGTCCAGCAGCAGCAGCAGCAGGAGTGCTTTCAACAACAACAATGAAAGGCTGTCTGCAAGCAGCAAGCTGCAGGGCTCATATGAGCAACCATAGAGAAGGAGGAAGAAGTCCCACCACTAGGCTAGGTTCGGAATCAGTAGCTCGTCGTGCTCAGCTCAGCATTACTCAACCATCACTACAAAACGGTCCTTTTCAGGATCACCATAAATTTGTTAACAGTATTTTTTGGACATTTGTCAAGGTCGTCAGTTCCCGCAAGCAGCTAGCTATCAAGGCTCAACCTGGTTTCTATAGAAGGTGTGGAATTTTAGGTCCGAATGTATTGGTGAGATTAATCATCGTCCGACCATTTTCCAGAACACGCTGGTAGGAAGTGTTAAAAATACATATAGAATTTGAGAGAAGTGGGAATAATTCGCTTTGGGTATATATTTAGTCCCCAGAAAGCCAATAAAATGAAATTTGTGAGAAAATTAGCTCTCACGAGTTCAATCTCTCGAAGTCCCTCCTTTTTTACATATTCTGCACAAACGATACTTTCCGCCCCGCCCATTTCATATAATTCGGAAGGAAATCCTGTGAGGGTTTAATTGAATACTCTTTAATACCAAAATGCACAAAACTTAAAAATTCATAAATAACAAAAAAATCAAAATACACCTTTTAAAGTCGGGTAGATGAATCGAAAATACACAAGTTGACAGTCCCTTGGATTCTCTACATCAACTTTCTCTTTGAAATAAATAGGGGAAATGTCTCTAATGTTGGCCTATAGAGCTTTTTGACGTTTAATCGGCGCACACTACTGCACCTTTTAAATCGAACGAGTGCGATCAAGAGGGAAGCAGATTAGTGGGAAAACAAACCGTTCATTCATCCATGTGTGCTAGATAGAGAAAGACGATTAAACGTCAAAAAGGTCTATGGATCGCTAAAAATCTGCTTTTTATCAATTTTATCTAGATGAACGCGTTATTTGGACGTTACTTATGGATATTTTTGGTTGCTATTGAAAATTTAGTCGATTTCTCAATTTATGTATGGGCCCAAATTAGGGACACTAAGGCCGACATTACCTGCATTTCCCCTACTGCAAATTTGATACGCTTACAAATAAAAAACGGAAATAGTTAAGATAATTGATGAATGATCAATTAAAAGAACTAAATGTTCACATTTGTTCCGTCCACTAGCGGTCCTACGTCAAGCTTCCGTTCGTGCCCGTAGGCACAGACCCTTCTACTTTTTTACCCTTCTTTCAATCTGAAAATATATTTTGTTTCACACGAAAAATTAAAACAAAAGTGTGCACCAAAAATCGAGATATTGAAAATCGGCTACGTTCGCAAGTGGGGAAAATAGTTTAGAATATATTATTTCAAATGGATTACAAATCGAGTGAAAAGTTTAACAGATATCAAAAATAATGTTTCGAGAAAAACGCGTTTGTAGTTTTGAGTTGTCGGAGTGTGTTCGCTTTTCGGCCTATTAATTTCGAACGGAATGTCGGACGGACTTCGGGTAAATAACGACGCCAGTGATGTAGTGGTAAGTGTGATTACCTCTCAACCCAGCAGGCCTGGATTCAATCCCAGTTGGCGCCGCCGGAATGTTCTGAGGCATAACCTTCCTTCGGTTCGGTTGATGGGTCGATAGGTAGGGTCCAGGAAAAAAAAAGACTTCGGGTAAAGTTTCCGATAAATAGACATTCCAAAGACCAAAAAAATCGATTTTTTGAAAGTTACAGAGTGTAATACATACCTCCTTAAGGTAGTATAACACATACAAATTATAACCTCAACCTCTGAAACTATTTGAATAACAAGCGAAAATGTAGTTGTGTTTTGTCGCGAAGTGTCATGGTTAAGAGATGCTCGATGACCCTGGAGGGATCGTTTTGCTTACTGAGCAGAAAATTATGGGTTTAATCCCAAGCTCTCCGTCATGACTCTTAAAAATTCATGATCACTAAACAAAATGAATATGTTCTTTCGATAGCCGGCTATCGAGAGATTAAATAAACAACAAATAAACAATACATACTTTTGGTTGCATCGCCAGCTCGAGGTGAATCCTAACCGAATATCCTACCCAACCCTCCAACTCCGTAGCACTTATGAGGGTGTCGCTAAGTCGGTGGCCTCTCGTTAAGTAAGTTCTACATCAACATTTCCTTCCCTATCCCTAGTTATGGTAAAGATGGGCGTGGCCGGGAATAGCGACAGTCATGCTTCTGTTACTCTTGTTTAGATTGGAATCAATGTTTACTCCCCAGCATTATTCCTGAAAGTAGTCTAGCTGAGAATTTCAGAAGAGACGTGAGTGTCGCTAGTATCCAATCTACGAAGTATATCATAACAACGCTAACGCTAACGCTATAACACATACAAATTATAACTTCCAAAGGAATAACAAGTTTGGATTTTCCATAGTAATTACCATACAAACTTCAAATGGTTTGTTCACATTCAGTTTCTTACCAAACAAGTTCAAATTTTGGAAAGTTAATTAGGACTCGATTTGGAACCGTTTAAAGTGCTTAAACGGTTCCAAATCGGGTCCTTATTAGCTTTCTAAGTGAGGGAGCAAAAATTTAAAATTTTCTATCAGTCTGCTAATTATCATTGTCCAGTAGAATCCAATATATTTCTGGGCTTTCAATATAACTGCGATTGATCAATTACTATGGGAAAATTTAACTGTTTTGTTCTCATCTTTTTCATGAATATACTGATAAATTTGCTATTTGTTATGATCAATTTAATCAGCTACAACTTAAGACAACTTTTTGATTAAACTTGAAAATAAATAGTTATTAATTAATTTCGAAAGTCTTGACAGGCTTTAAACAAATAATGTTGACAGCTTTATTTTCTTGGATTGTTATTTATGCTTTAATTGAAAAACAAAATGTATTATACTTGTTTTGTGAATTAACTTCTTTTGCTGTAGAGTAAAGTGGAGCAAAAGTACGCACTGGTTCCAAAGGCAGCTAAACGAAATGATGGACCAGTGATTATGAGTAGGATTGAAGCTTCTACTGAATACAAGCTTACTAGAAAAATAATGTGTATTTTGAATAATCCACCTAAAGGTTATCACCAGAAGTTTGTAATTTATTTTTCGATTTTTGTATTTTGATAATTATGATGGTATGGTATTTTGATATCATGGATGTAGATTATAACCCAAGTATTCCGTTATTATGATTGATCTACATGATTGGTATTTTATGGTTTGTTTCAGTAGATGATATACGAAAGACGTAATTTACGGGAAACCCTTTTCATTATTGACTTCGAGTAGGACAAGAGTACAAATGGCTTAGAGTGGTGGACATATCGTATCAATTTTGAAGAATGATGATAGAATCTGTTTTAATCTATAAATAGTACGATTTAGTGCAATAATATTTCCAAATATATTAATTACATCAGATTTGGATGATTTTATGTTAATTTCCAGCACTAAAAATCACTCATCACAAAGAAAACATATGAGGTCATACACATAATATGCGCGTGAATATGACGAACTAAGGTTCAAATTTGATTTGTTAATGATTTAGAAAGTATTCTTTCGATTATAATAGCCGTTTGTGCACATCAATTTTTTTTTAATATTTCATCCAAGAGGATGCACTTCAATCATGTCGAAAATCTTATGTAATTTTTATGGCCACAAAAATAAACAAATACAATAAAAGCAGCGTAATGTCGGTTCATGCTTTGTATTAATGATAATTTTGTCCTTTTTGGCAAGTAATATTACACCACATTTTTGACACGATTGAAGTGCTGTGTGAAACATTTAATAAAATGTGCACTATTGCCTCACCAAGGGGCAAAAGTACGCAGTCAGAACCCTTTTACTTAATCGACAATTTAAGAATAATGCCATGATGTTTCAAATAGCTATCCTTAAGGGAATGTGGTAAAATAGTCAAGAAATCAACTCACAGTTATAAGCTAAAATTTGATGTAACAGTAAAACAGATGCATGCATTTTAAAACTAAGTGCGTACCCTTGCCCCATTTTTTCTACTCCACGTTATTTTTTGCATTAATAATATATTGGGTGAAATAAGTGATGACAGACTAAACAAATGATTTTTACAAATATATTTATATTGAAGTGCAAAGCCATCTAGGCTATAGGTAAGATATTACAATGGATATGCTTATCGAAAAATGCTTAATTCTTGATTAACTTGTTGAAACTTAAAAGGTGCGGGGCAAACTGCGCATATCGATTTCAAGCCATACACTTAGGCTTTATCAATATTCTTCCTCTATTGAATTTCAAATACGTGAAGGTTATCATTTCACACTACAAATAGTAATGTTGATAATGACAACTATTTTTCTAAAAAAAAATCCAGTTGAGCTATTGAACCGGAAGATCAAAGGATCCAAGGGACCATGCACTTATTACGTAAAATTTTTTCATACCTTTTCTTATAAAGGAGGCAAGGAATCTCAGAAATACCTTACGAAATCATGATGAACATCAACATGAAGAATATTGAACATGTGAATGTTCGAAGATAGATCTTACTAATCCCTAACTTATGTGCATGGTCCCTGACAGTTTGCTTCAATAAAATCGTAAATGTTGGTAGTGATACCAGCCATTTCATGAAATTGCTTTTCTTGTCTGATTTAATAGTTGGCCATTTGGGTTGCATTGGGTTGTTAGTGGAATACTTACAAGAGCAAAACAGGAGATTATTTTCCATTTAATTCCACCTAGTAATTTGTATCTAAGACAGATGCGTATGCGACTGCAATGTGCAGTCTACATCAGTGTCATTCCCACACCATTTTTGTTAACACATTTTTGAAGTTTTTCAGATATTAGGCAAAGCTGTAATAAATCAAATAAACTTTGAAATTCCCTTTTACATCATTTACTTTCTGCTCCATTGAGTAATTACCATAGATAAAGTATTCCATATGAACGGGATATAGAAAAAAGAAGACCGATTTCAAGCTACTCAAATTATAAATAATGTTTCATTAAATTTTATTGCAAAAAATTGCATGCATTATTTACATTCAGAGCGATTTCACAGTCTGCAGAATTGAAAATTAAATATTCAACGATGCTTGAGTTGTATATTTCTTGCCAGTACGAGCCACACTGCTACCAGTTGGTCGTCGTTTGGCTTATTTATCTTTATATAGAACCAGGTATCGCTCTTCACGCTTTGCAAAGATGGCATCAAAATGCATCTTTCACTGTAGATTTTTACATTAACTGGAGGTTCGAATTTTTACTCCTCCATAAATTTTGAAATAATCGCATAATTTTACCAGCCACCATTACACTGCTGTTTTGATATAACGCAGGATTTGACAATGTTGCGGCAACTAACTCGGCTCGTGGGTGCTTGTCTCCAGTTTCCAGGCATCCTACACTACCTAGATCTTGCTCCAATTGGTATTACTACCTAGCACTCCTCTGTGTCTTGTTCCGGTCGAATTCGAGGCAAAACGCCATTTTCCTCTTTCTGTATTTCTTACTCACAATATGTGCCATGTTCTTTGAATCGGGGTGCAAAAAATAAAAACAAATTCAAACTAGTGCTTTGATTTATTTAGTTATTCAAATTTATATTCAACTGACTTGGATTCATATTGAAATCTTAAAATTAGATAAATGGCTTGCAATTTTATTCAACAAAACACAATTAGGAGTATCAAACGTTACACAGAATAATCCTCAGTCGTCCCGGCCCAGTGTGTGAGTCTGGAAACGTGATCTTCCAAACTGATACTGCAGACAAGTACGATTCGTTTTCGATCAGTTCAACTCCTGATTCGTTGCTGGGTTTCAGTTTTAGCATAGAGGTAACTCTAAGACTAGTGGGTTCTGAAGAAACGAGCCTTACTTTTTGGCTCAGCTCTGGTACTATCTTCGGTCCCGAGCTAATCGATTCAACCCTCGAAACAAAGGAAATTTCACTAACCCCTTATTTTATCTGTCAAACTTTCATAGCGAATCAAAACAAACATAGTGTAGTACTAGAATTTTGACTAGAATGGGACACGTTAATCGATTTGCTTGGGACCAATAGGTTAGTCAAGTAGTGAGCAAATTTCAAATCGATAGTTTCGTATTTATTGTTGGTACTAGGGGAGATGCCAATATAAATGATTTGATTGATGCAAGTTGCTATATTTATCCTTCATTGTTCGGCTCAAAAGGTCGTATAGCATGTTTGTTAAAAAAGTAGTAATTTTCAACGTTACAATTTGGTATTACAAGTGGGGTATAATGCGCTCCCTGAATTTTAGTGCGGATAGTATAACCATCAGTTTGGCCATCAGTATTGATCAATTTCAACTCAATATGGGTCGCAACAATGCTAGCTATATGGAAGCTTCTAATCTGGGTGATGCGAGGCGATCTTTTTTCAACGTTGGCAGCAATTCGATTAAAAATCGATTTATCGCTATCGGTTTGCAGTAAGCGCTCTCAAGCTGCATTTTGCGTAAAGCTCAATCATGACTCTTTGATTGTTTGTTTCCGTTAGTAAATTTGTGAAAGAAAAGGGAGAAGAAAAATAAACCAACTGGTTCAAAAATATATAAACATAATTTTGATGTTTTTGATGAAAGAGGCTTACATTTTCACTACATCCCTTCATAAGTAGAATGATTCGAGGTGAGTTTTTATTGTTTTAATATTGGTAGACCACAATATTTGTACTCGTTTCTTCAAACCGAGTTTGATTCTCGGTCCTGTCTAGGAATTTTTCGGGTTGGAAAATTTCTCGGCATAGAGTATGATGGTGCCGTAGAACGGGGTACCTTGGATAATGCAGGTAGCTTTGATAGTAGAATACAATGATTTAATTTACTCTCTGCGCCTTTTCCGAATTGGAAACATTTGTTCCATTTTGTAGCTTAGGGCATTCCCGTTGATATGGTATATAGTTATTATATTGTATGTGTTACACATTGAAATTCAATTTTCTTGTTTATCGCCGGTTTGAAAAAGCACTCAAACTTATGAAATGTATTTCCAATATAGCCATCACAAATTAAATGCTGAATTCTTATTACTTATGATGTTTTCTGATTATATACTCATTCAAAGTTGTATATTTCAAGAACTAAATTATTTGAGTTTCACGCATTTTCTTCTACTCAACGAGCATTATCAAAGTAACCCCAAATCAAAATACTGATGTTCGGTCACAAGATCAAAAAAATAGTGCAAATGATTTAATTTTCGTCAAGCATATTACTAACGAATTGACTCAAGGATCATCAGTACTTGTATTAAGAAAAGAAAATTAAAAAAAAATAATTGCTTTAAAAAATATTTAGAATATGCTTAAAAAACTATCAATGTTACCCCATTTACGGGGTTTAACGGAACTTATTCTAAACTTCTCTGGACTTTTCAAAAGTTCCCCATTTTTTTTCTGTGTTCGCCAGATTTGAATTTCTTGGATTATTTCAGGTGATCATATACGCTGTCGAAGGAAATCGAGCACAATAAATACCTTGTTTTTTGATTAAATTCAAACCCGAAATCCATCGTATATGGGATGCCTATGGAAGTCATGCGTTCCGCCTGAGATGGATTTTAGAAACGACTGAAGTTGGTTAAAAACATATGCTGCAATTGATCAATTTTATATTGCCTTTCAATTAATACAAGTACTAATACAATTTGAATTTTTGACGCGAAATAAATATGATTTGAATTTGTATGAGAATATTTTGGACAGGGTGTATGTACCGAAAATATACACATGCATCCTATTTGGCCTACGCTAGACACAGCCACCATGCCCTACGTTAACATGAAGCCATATAGACTGACGTACTTGTTACTTGTTGACTAGAAGAAGCTTATTCTGAAGATAAAAGAGATATAAAAAATAGTAAATTCAAAATATAATAAAAAACGACCGTCACCAATAACATCACACTCTGCTGTTCCATAATCGCTTGAAGCGCTTTGTTTTCTACCGCACTGCTGGTAGCACCACATCTATCTCACAGAAATTAGCACAACCTTCTTCTTGAGTGCTTTTTCGAATGGTAAAGATTGTGCAATTTATAACTTACAACCGCATATTCCACTCCCTGACACTATCGCAGAACCCACAGGTTCTAATCTATTTTTGGATTCTTGAACAGCTTATGGTTGCATGTATTATTTGTAGTGTTTCGAAGCTGTGTTTGGTCATGCTACTATTCAAGTATCCAAGGTAGTAACATATTGGTTACTGAGGTTGGCTCCATACTTTCTTATCAATTTATTCGAGTTAACAGATGGAGTAAGGTTGGTGGAGTTGTATTTTTCTTATTGAACGAAAGTTGTCTTATAATCTATGCAGTTTCTTGAACAAGAACGTTTGCCTTCAGGCAAAGCTGCTCACTGAATAATAAATATTCTATCTAAAACTGATCTTACTGTGAGTGAGCTACAAACGCTACTGCTACTGGCTTCCAACAGTTCATAGATCGAAAGAATGGTTGTGGATTTCTACCTTGTACTTATTTGCTTTTTATTACGTCTCTGCTGGGACTTTACGCCCTCTAGATGTACTTCTACAGTTGTTCATTGAGAGCTTTCTAAGCCTGTACCAATTTTTGCATTAGTATAATCAACCGGTCAGCTCTATAGTCGCTATATTCATAGTCTGGCGGATAGAATTTCGATCTATCAAAAAGCGGAACCAATTCAATATATTGTAGACCAACAATTGAAAAGGTACTATCAACTTTTATAGACAAAACGTTGATTATTCTTTCCTCGCCAATCGAACACAAATTACCAGCATCATCGGATAGGGAGCCTTGAGCCACGAGAAAAGGGTTTCCAAAGTTTTGTTCGCAATAGCTGATGTGCTCTTTGCTGTTGTTACTCGTGATTTGCTCGATTGGTTCCGCTATTTGACAGCTCAATTGGTTCCCGAGATTCTATCCGCCAGACTATGAATATAGCAACTATAGTCAGCTCTCGTGTTTTTTTTCAGTTACCGTGGGGACGTCTTTTGTGATTAGCCCCGGTTCATTTCAAATCTTCTCATTATTTATGAACGGCCCTTATATTTGACATTGACGGAGGATGTCAAAATGACGATTCGCATTCATCGAATGTAGAGTCGGTGTATAATGAGTCACGCCAAGAGTGAAGCCAAGTCTACCTATCGAACTGTCAAACCAGCTACCTATCGTGCAAAGAAAACAAATATTACGGTGCTATGAAAGGTCCACGAAAGGTATTGCAATAAAATATAAAATATAATCGAAGAAATGATAGTAAACAGGCAGTGAGCATTCAATTGACATGGGATACGTTTGGTAATGATCAGTAATGAGAATTTCTACTATTTTTTGTCAAGATAATTTGACAAAATCACTGATATAGTGATCTATTACAGCCGCTTTTATTTTTTCTCGCTAGAAGTCATTTGAAGTTGATGTAGAAGTCCTCTGTTGTCAAGTTAAAAGAAAGGGAATCTTTCGAAACCCGTGATGCGAGTTCAACTGTTTTTCTCTTGGCGTGACTCATTATACACCGACTCTAATCGAATGATGTTCGAATTTTATTCGAATAATCGATTAATCGATTAACGAACCGACTAATCAACTTTTAAACGATGTTTAATCGGTTAATCTGCTCTCTCAAAAAAAAAAAAAAAATGACAGCTAAGTCAACAAAATATAATCGATGAGTTATTTAATAGGACATCTCAGATTTTTGGAGTGATTGTTTTGATAACAATAGCGCAAAATTTCAACTCTACCGAAAGGGACACAAAAGCACAAAACACCTTGCTTACGGGGGGTTTTATTGGATGAAAGGGACCGTGAAAGAGGACACTCAAACAGAAAGTTTTTTCTTCCGACTGTTTTATCTTAACATTCTTCGTTGGTATAATTGTATGACAAATATAATCGTATTCTAGCTCAGGGAAGTCGAGAAATTTTTCCAGACCAACAATCAAACCCAGCCGCCTCCAGCATGATTTTGCTTTATACCTACTGAACTATGGGAGGATTTTTACCTTATAAATATTATATCAACTTTGGAAAAAGTCGAAAACGGACTATCCGAGTAGGCTCTGCCCGCGAACGGTTGGTTTTGTTTTCGCTGGCGCTGATTTCATCTGTTTTCCGCATATTTTTTAACTGTACCAAATCAAACAAATATTAGTTTTCGCGTATGGATAAGTGTAAATTAAGATCTATCACATTTTAAGAAGTTTGTTTAGTGATATTGTAATTAACGTGAAAAATCTGGGACAAGAATTTGTTTCGAGTAGCTGTGTTGCTGTGGTGTCGCGTTGGTCGGTTTTTCTTTTCGCTTGCTTTTTGGTGCTTTGCCTCCTTCCCAAGAAGAGTTTTACCGGGTTTTTTTCTTTTCTTGTTGCTGGCGGTCTGCCTTCCGGAGGATGCACGCAAATGAGGAGTAAGGCAAAAATTCGTTGCAAATGAAAAACTTCGCGTGTCGTGTTCGGTTGTAAATAACAACGCGGATGATTTTTTCGATTACCGCGAGTGAACAAACCGATGAATATATGGGGGAGGACCCCAGTGGTGGTTAATTCGTACGTCACATGCCAAAGTTACGAGTTCAAATCTCATCGCCAGACAAATCGCGAATGACGCAACGTAAAAAAGACCTATCGGAAAACCGATTTTACTCAAATGTTGTGCATTTGTTCCGTATCAAAAAATATTACACCCGTACTTTTTTTTATTTCGCCAGTAGGGTGCACTTCGTGAGTTACGGTTGGTAAAAAATTGTCATTTTCGACAATGCAGGCAACTTTAAAAATTCATAACTTTTTAACTACTGCGCCGGTTTTGGATATTTATTCAGCAAACTAAAGGTATTAGATTGTGAAATCTACAAAAAAATACGAACGAGAAAGGTCAAAACACACAAAAACGAAATTACTTCAAGTTTTGGTACATTTAAACTTGTTTGTCCTTTCCCGTTCGTATTGTTTGTAGATAGCGCAATCTAATACCTTTAAAATAGGCCCAGTAGTTAAAAAGCTATTAATTTTAAAAGTTGGCTGTACAGTCGAAAATGTCATTTTTTCGACCCACCCTAACTCACGAACGGGCACCTTAATGGCGAAATTTAAAAAAGACTGGTATAATATTTTTTTAATAAGGAACAAATGCACAACGGTTGAGTGAAATCGCTTTTCCGATAGGTATTTTTTACGTGGAATTGCTGTAAATATATATGATATAAAGACTCTCGTATGTAATTTGTGGCAAATCTGACGATATAAGATAGTAATTAATAGAATCAATCTTGATATGAGCACCCACGTTGTGTCAATTTTTCCTTGGGTATATTTTATCAAGATAGTCAATATGGTACCAAGATAGCAATATAAGCTTTAATTTGAAAACAATGTTAGACACTTTTCATACACAGCAAAAAAATAATTTTGATATCACATCAAAGTGGATGCACTACAATCATGTCGAAAATTTCATGTAATTTTTATGACCACATAAATAAACAAATGCAGTAAAAGCAGCGTAATGTCAGTTCATGCATTGTATTAATGATAATTTTGTCCTTTTTAGCAAGTAATATTACACCATATTTTCGACATGATTGTAGTGCATCCACTTTGACGTGATATCAAAATTATTTTTTTGCTGTGTAGGTCTTGAAAATGAAAACGTTTTCTTTATTCTTTCTACCCTTTTCTACATACACAGTAGCAATCACGATTTCTCATTCTGTGAAGCAACTACGATGCTGGAAGCAGTCAAGTGATCCCAAGTGGTCATCATAATCAAAGCAGGCAGTGAAGCGCTTTTTAAAGCTTGCATTGTTTAGTTTGTAGGTGAGGACAGGGAAAGATGGCCACCTGGGTTAAGGCGTCCACCCTCTGGATAATTTGAGCAATCAACTCTTGAAAAAATATGTGATGTATAATACTATATATTATAAGTTATATACGTCTTTGTTAAGGTACACCGGTGCAAGGGGGATTTTAACATTTAATAAAACAGCTTTATGTGATTGTGTCATCTGCATTAAGGATTATCTTTTAATTTACAATGCACAGTTATTTTCTACTAATATCACTGCATAAGTTTACGTAGGGCAAAAATCAATTTTGAGAATGCGCAATAAGTCTCACTTTCTCCGCAAAACGGGCAAGTGAGACCTTTTTTGGATTTTGAATATAAATATCCAAAAATATAAATATATGGTAGTTGATCAATAGTGTACATAATTTATCATATGCATATGTGCTTAATCTTAATATGTTTGAAAATTGTACATTCACAAATGCAGTAACGCTTCGGAAAAAAACAATATGTTTATGGCAACACTTTGCATACGAACACAACATAAGACAATATGCAAAGAGAGACAAATGGACAAGTGTCAAAGTTCAGCATGATGAGGGATATGTAAACATCCAAGCTTTATATGACGTACTTTTTTTGGATAATGACGTCTACATTATATAAACACGAAAGCTAATAATTTATCATTATCTGGATGCAATATAGAAGTTAACAATTAACTGGTAAAACGATGTCATATTGGCAAGTATTTGAGAAAAAATTTGTTACTAAGTGGCACATGGTTGTCAAAAATGTGATGTTTTTGAACATAAATGACCACAGTGTATAAAGCAAGTTCGAAAAGAATCGGTTTATCTAAAACATTGTTTTGATAGTTCTCACTTAACCCCCCCCCCTTCTATTTCTATCCTAGAGATGATTATATCACGAGATCGCAACCATATAGACAAATTTGTTCAGGAATACAAGGACTTCAAAACTATGGATAGTGTAAATCTGATTTTGCTCTCTAGATGGCACTAATACGGAAATGATCAAGTTGCACTATCTTAGATCTACTGATGGATGGTTCGTGTCTTCGGCAAAGTTGTTCAGACGAACTATACATATTCTATGAATGACGATTCATTTCAGAATTCACTCAGCAGACGGTGTTAGTGTGTCCTAGCATAACATCTTGACTAGATAAAAAGATCCCGTCTTGTGCAGATTACATACTAAACAGTTCAGCTCAGAATCCACTCACCGTGGCGCTAGTGTTCCATTCGTTTTTAATTGTTTCTCCTAACTTAACACCTTGACTAGACAGAAGATTACACCGCACAACTTTGTCTAAGACAGTCACATTCTATCTGGCCAGGATCACGAGATATTCCATGTGACCGTCTTACACCTAGGGGTGACAGCCCTTACGCCACATGAATATAATCTAGCTTGTTTAGATGTTTTTGGTAATGATAAAAAATCATCAAAAAAAAAAGTAAGCTTCTTGATAATTAAAGTTTTTTTTCAGAAAGCACTCTAAATATCAATATTGACTCAATTTATTACTGCGATTTTGCGTAGATTAGGGTGAATTGTACTTTTAGTTTAGAGTGACCGTCTTACCCCGTCTGTCCCCGTGTGTTAAGAATGGGGCGATTAGCCTACTTTGTGTTTCATGGCTTGGTATTTTCCGCAGTAGATATACATACACATTCTTGTGTTAATATATGTCTTCTAGCTGCTTCTTACCAGTGTATGCACTGGGTGGAAAACAACTACATAGTTGAAAAGTATGACGATTATATCAGCCTCGGTCGGTGGGTTGCTGTGAATGAGCTTTGATGATACTGTAACAGAAGTCTCGCTTATCCTTAGGTCACGGTTAATGGTTGAACAATGGTATATTTGTGGGTTGATGTTTTCCGAAAGTGCACGGTGAAATACGGGGATGTGATGCTCGCAGAGAAATTCCTTTCCTTTTATCCCATTCATTCATGCATATATTCCCATCACCCTCGGCTAAACCAGAATAGCCGAGCTCTGACAATGGCCTTCTGTTCTTTGTGGACATTGCGCTTCGTTGAAAGAGTGCATAAGGTCACAAGCCATGCTGCATATAATTGCAGTGAGAAAATATGCATTCTCGTTTCCGTTTTATGGCAACCAATTATATCATATCTGGCCCAGGAATTTATTGTGTTTAAGTACTACCGGAGATAGAAAATCCTTCTTCTTTAACCATCACCGCATCTGGGGATGGGTTCAGTGAAGTGGTTAGCAATTAGCATCCATGCTTCTCACGCTAAAGATCACGAATTCAAATCACATCCTCGGGCAAGTCATGAATGACCTAAAACGTGTTGAGTGACTATAATGAATTAAAAAGTACTGAAAATGACATGTATGTAACGTGATTTTTCCGTTAATTAAATGGAATACGATAAAAATACATAGCCGTTTTTCCTCAAGGGACGCGTACTATACTTGTTTTTCTACTTAATTGCTTTTCGTAGCATTTGATTTCTGAATAAACAAAACCCACATGTGTTGCATAGTAATGAAGGCGACTAATTGTTTAGAGCAGGGCTCACTCGCAAATAACGTACATGCTTACACGGTTCCCCTGTGGGTTGTGCACAATTTATTAACTCAGTGATAAGGAAGACCTGAGTGACATACTGTTGGTGAAGATACAGTAATGACCCACTTTTGTCATCCTCTATCTGTATGTTCAATTTGAATTTTGAAATCTCATCAAGGAGTCCCCTCGCTAGCATTTCATACTATGGCCGAATCCTTCCGTTCAGGTTCATCGTGTAAATTGAATGAACGATCAGCTGGAAGGCGAGAAGTCGGAATACATTATTTTCAGGCGGTATAATTAATGATGGGTGATAGAGCTCATTCATGTTAGGAAAACTTTTTTGACGACAGCAGTTATCCCTGCAGTGCTGCTTGGTTGTTTTACAAATCAAACTACCATTTGTTGTGTTAACTGCTAAAGCAGAACAAATCAAAGCCAATTTCCCTAGAGTTTGAGTTTCCGGTCTAATGTATTAAGGGTTTATGTTACAGTTCTCTAATGCCCGATCGTTAGATAGCACGTGTGCAAGCTGAGCAGGATTATACGGTAGGTGACGTGGTGAAATGGTACGGAAGTGAGAAATTACGATTTGGGATCATCTAGCTCTAGTACGAACGCTGAAACTTGCCATTAACGATACCTTCGTACTCGAGTGACTGATTTTTTTCACATGCTACTTTGATTAACAAAATTGTTTTACTTAGCATGAGAGACAAGACCAGGAAAAGTGACATAAAATCAAATAAAGTGGTAATAAATTATTCAAAGAGCCATGGGGATTTATTTTATTATCGGACAGAATGGGCTGAAAGGTCTCAGACACCACTCTGAAAACTTCACCAGTTACAGATAAGAAGTATTGAAGTGTGAACAAAATCATTAGAAATTTGTTTTATTGCCTTATTCTCCTGATTTCCTTTGCGATTTTTCTTCACCGTGAACATTTTCGAGGGTTTTTAGATTATATTTTTCATGGTTTTCTGGATATTTTTTTTTTAAATTCTTGGGAGGTTTTTGCCATTTGGATAATTTTCCATATAGTAATTAAAAAAATTTGAGAAGATGGCACATCTAGTATGCCGTGGCTAGTTCCTCCTCTATTATTTGATCACAACGAAAAGAGTAAAAAGTAATTTGGGGTTAGGTTTTGCTAAATTTCAATGCATTAGAAGTTTTTTTTTGGAAATAGCTATGAAAGTAAGAAATATTTGCAAAAATCTCATAGGTGCTACACAGTTCGAAAAAGTAGTGTAAATTTCTGTCACTGTGATTTACATAAATGGAGCGTAACATATCATACAAGTTTACATTGTAGATCGAGTAAATTTAAGAGCCATTTCATGAAAAATTCTGAATATTATATGTATCTTTGCAACCAATATTTCTTGCAAGTGGATAGTTTACGTGAAAAGGAAGTTTACATGCTTTAATTTTTGCATGCATGGATGTTTACATCACCATTAAAAGGTTTTCTGTGTGCCTCTAGATCACGTTTTTCAGAGATTCCGTCATACAAAAAACACCCTTAGGATTTGGTAGCTAGGGAGAGTGAGCCTCCAGGTTTCATGGAAAAGTATTATTTTAGACCATCCTAATCAAGCATCCGTTTTAACTATAAATCAATTGTATTGGAAAAAATCTAATTTTCACCGATGAAATATTGTAAACCTCCCAGTTTATGAAACTAGAGGTCCCAAACTATGATCGCACGGAATAAAATGTAGAAAACATTTACTTTTTCTATGTCGCCTTTAAACATAGCACGTATTGTGGAATACAAACTGAAACCACTAGCTGTAGGCAGTGCTGGTGTGCTCTGGATGGTTAAATAACATATTCTATTTGGTGCTTGCTTGGCTGACATTCCCTGTTTCGTAAATTATCCAATGTAAATTTCATTTATCTTATCGACCGCAAACACGTCCACTCATGCCTGAAATGGATTTATTTTATATCGATTGTAATTAAATGCTGTATTTATAAAAACCTTTCGGAAATTCCTCTTTAATACATGGTAAATCCCTTGATTTACTGAGAAAGCCTACTACGACGTGGACAATTTAATCATCATGAGTGACGAACAGAGGGGCATCATAGCCTAGTCAGAAACGGCCCGGACCGGTCGAATGAATCTTTCGGGTTGGAAATTTTCTCGACTTCCCTGGGCATAGAGTATCGTTGTGTTTGCATTGGAAAGCTCTCAATTAATAACTGTGGAAGTCCATTTAGAACCCTAACTTGAGAGTACGCAATAAGCTAATATGCTTTAAGCAATTAGACTGAAATGCGAATAAGAAGAAGAAGAATAAGAAGAAGAAGAAGAAGAAGGACGAACAGACCCAAGGGAATAAAATTCAACCCGTAAAAAAAGGAACCATAGAGGTGCAATGAAATGAATTGTAACCATACAATATAATTTATTGCATTCACAATAAATCCTACTATCTACAACAATAAAATAACCATAGAATTTATTATTTTCACAATAGAATCTATGGTAAATGGGGGAAATCTACAATTGAACAAGGGGGTTGTTATGTATCTTAATCATACGAAAAATCACTTTTTCCCAAATAAACTTGAGCCATTTACCGTTAATTGTAATGTTGTTCTATTATTGAAAATCCTTATGTATTGTACATCTATTGTAATAACAATATGTTAAAATTCCTTGTACAATAGCATAGCATAGCATAGCATAAGCGATTGCACAAATCGTGGGGTGGCTATATAATGGTCAACCAATACATTTTGCAGGAAATATCGTGTGTTGCCGTGAAAAAACACTTAGGACTTCCCACACATCAAAATCTGCAAATCAAGCATCGCATTATACTCCTGGCTACATCCTTACGATTGCAGGGGATAGGAAGGAAAATTAGTCCAACATCTACTTAAGAAGGTGCAGGTTACCATACTACCTTCATAAATGCCACGGGAGGGAACATTTGTGTTAGTAGGAAATGGAATATATTTAGGAATCTCTCTTCGGCAATATAAAGTATGTTACAAAAAGAAAGATCTCACCAAAATTATCTGCTATAAGCCTGTCCATGTACTCGAAGCTGTTCCATGCATCATCCTTGCCAGTACTCTCCAGCACAAGTTTTCTTTTCACACCGAAGCAACCTTTCACCACTCTTTCGCCTTTCGTTACTGTATTGGAAGCAAACCGCAGGATTTACAGCAGAATCCTCAGACCCTCCAGTGCTTGGAGTATATCTGATCACCAACACCACCATCGAATGATAAGAAAACCCAACACCTCCGACGCAGGCATCGATCGCTTCACTATGCCACAAATTTCTCGTCCGGGATCACACGCGAAATAAAACAAGTCGGTATGCAGATAGCGACATCTGTTCTGATGCTTGCAAAAACGATGAATCACGGTGTCTTCTCGATTCAAAAACTTCCAGATAGCGAGAAACCACTACAAACACATACGTATAACAGTCCGGGAGGCAGAGTGCCAGCGCTAATCAGCCAAATACAGCCTAAAACGATCAAAGCGAACGCACGAACAAAACAGAGAGCAAACTTAAAACAGAACCGTATCCGACGGGTTTCGAAACTCGTTAAAATTTCTTGTACAATATACGTAAAATAAGATAGATTGTTGACAATAGAATTCGTTGGAACTGTATTTTATTTTATGGCAATTGTATGGTTATTTTTTTTCCGGGAAGCCTCTCCATAAAAAATATGTTATAGTGTATGGGCATAACTGTAACCGTATTATAAACTTTATGGTTAATAATGAATTTAAGGATCTATTCATAGTACTGGAAGTACGCTGGGCTGGTGTCTAGCGTATATACATTTATTAGATATTTAATTTAATTTAATTTATAAAACATATATTCACTTTATGAAATTTACCTTATTGTTAAACAATATCGAGACATTTAAAACAAACCAATAAAGAAACAATAAAGGAAAAATACAGAAACAATAACAATAAACATTTGAGGGACGGAACCGGCGTAGTGGTTAGCATCCATGCATTCGAACAAATCACGAAAGACCTAAAATGTGTTAAAGTAAACGTCGTTGCGAATGTTCCTTAAAAGAAAGCGGGGATTCAAACAGATCTTCATTTTACTTAGTAAAATGCTAACCCACTTATACCGAACGAAAGCATTGATACTCAACGAAGCCCCTTTAAATTTCTTCTGTTGCCGTCACGGGTTTCTCAATGTTTGGGATCAAATAATTGTTTTGGGAAAAGACATTATATCTTCGTCTTGATGTGCTTACCATCCTTTCAAAATCGTTCCAGTGATTATCTCTAACAAATGGTCGCCCTTTTTCTTGTGTGAGCGTGTGAAGCTCGTAGTGCCATTAACAAGATGGGCCTAAAGGGAAAGTTTTCAGATTGAAAATTGATTGATACTGCCTTCCCGTTCACGGTTCGTATCGCAGCGCAGGAACGAGTGACAAAGTGAGTTTGCCTCCTTTGATCTAGAGCGCCTTGTGTGTGATCATTATACCCAAAGCTCCGAGGAATAATTTGTCACTTTAACATCACCGCCTACTAATGCCCGTCAATTTGCCGCCCACATTGTTATCTCAACAAATAACTGTTTAATTTGATTTCTTTCTCAATTTGGACACACTTATTCTTGCATGGTGTTTCTTTCATCACAAATCTTTATGCTTCTGAAATGAAGCGAACTGAAAATAAACTTTCTAGGAAAAACAGTACCGATCGTATTATGAAGTTTATTAACTATCAGGAATGTGGAGTCGGAGTTGAAAAAAAGTACCGACTCCGACATTAATGAAAAATAATTTTAAACTAGATGGTCCTAAAAGTTTGTTGTTGTGTGTCCTGACCTCTCCAAAATAATCCGCGAAGCAGCTGTTGCAGCAATCCCAAAGACCAGCAGCATCCCGGGACGAAGAGCACTCCCATGGTGGTCGGAAGACACGAAGACGACAGTCAAAGCCCGGCGGAAAGCCCTCCGCAAATTAAGGAAAACGAGCCTTGATCACCCCAGCAGAGACGGCCTCCTCACACGATACCGCGAACTGCACCTTTCATGCCGGAAAACCATCTGGAACGCAAAGTAAGACAGCTAACCGAGCTTTCTCGATGGAATCGACGCTTCCCAATCCTCGGCAGACCTGTGGAATCGGGTAAATTCCCTGAGTGGGAAAAGACGTTCAACCCCGCTACAGGTTCGATCCGGAACCAGCACCCTTTCGGAGCCAGTGGCCATCGCCGATGAATTGGGGAAGTACTTCGAAGAGCGTTCCGCTATCTCCGGATACAACGAAAAATTCCGCCGCCACAATCACGCTACGTCAACATCCATCGCCAGCTTCTCCGTTCCGGTCGATCACCAGATCAACAGGATTTTATCGTGGGAAGAGCTGCAGTTTGCCTTAAGCAGGAGCAAGGGGAAATCGGCGGGACTAGACGAGCTAGGGTATCCTCTACTAACTCAGCTTCTGATCGAAGGCAAAGTCCGTATGCTCCAACTGTTCAACAAGCTTTGGACCACGGACTCCTACCCAGCCTCCTGGAAGGAAAGTCTGGCCATCCCGATCCCGAAAGCTAGCGAGCCCACGAAGGATGTCTCCAAGTTCCGACCGATAGCCCTGACCTCCTGCATGAGCAAGCTCTTTGAACGAATGGTCAACCGAAGGATGAAATCTTTTCTGGAAACCAACAGCCTGCTCGACCATCGGCAACACGTGTTTCGTCAGGGATGTGGCACCTCGACCTACTTTGTCACACTAGGGGACGTCTTGAAGAGCGCTTTTGACTTGGGGCACCACGCTGAGGTTGTCTCGCTGGACATGATCTTTAACAGGACCTGGACGCCAGCTGTACTTGGCAAGCTCACCAGCTGGGGCCTCTCGGGACATATCGTGCACTTCGTCAAGAACTTCCTCATGACCGCACCTTATCTGGCCGCTTTCAGGAAGAGACATGGGTCCCCCAGGGATCAGTGATTGCTGTCACACTCTTCCTGATTGCCATGAATGAAGTCTTTAGCCAGCTGCCCAAAAACATTCATATCTTTGTTTACGTGGACGACGTTCTCATCGTAATCACAGGTCCCACTACAATCCGGACGAAAAAATTAGCCCAAGCTGCAGTTACAGCGGTAGCAAAATGGGCTGAGTCAGCAGGTTTTCAGCTCTCGGCGAGGAAGAGTATCAGGTGCCATGTGTGCACATCGCGGCACAGAGTCAGCGGAACCCCTATTAGGATCGCCGATCAAGCCATCCCCACGAAAAATTCCGTCCGGGTCTTGGGTGTCCTCATTGACCGCACACTATCATTCGTCCCTCACTTCCACGAGGTTAAACGGAACTGCCGCAGCAGAATTAACCTGCTCAAAACAATATCCAAGCCCCACCGGTCCAACAACAGAGCGGTCCGCTTTCGAGTCGCGCAAGCTATCGTCGACAGTCGCCTGCTATACGGAACCGAGATAACGTGTCTTGCATCCGGGAAACAAAACGAAATCCTCGGCCCAACGTTTAACAACAGCATCCGGATTATCTCAGGTCTCCTGCCCTCTACTCCTGCCGATTCGGCCTGCGTGAAGGCGGGGATTCTGCCTTTCCGGAACCAGGTCATGAATACAACCATCATTAAAGCCGCATCATTTGTTGCGAAAACTTCAGGAAATGACAGGATCTTCCTCCTCGACGAGGGGAACACAATCCTGTGCACGATCGCCAACATCGACCTCCCCCCGGTGGCTAGGACCCACTGGCACGGAGAGAGGAGTTGGCTCTCTTGCGAACCCAAGATAGACAGCAGGATTAAGAGCCGGTTCAAGGCAGGGGACAACTCCCAGGCCCTGCGTCGGTCCGTTGTTGAACTTCTCAGCTCACGATACGCCGAATTCCTACACCGGTACACTGACGGTTCCCGATCAAACTCAGGCGTTAACAGTGGTATACTTGCCAGCAATAGTTTACCGCCGCAATGCTCCATCACATCCGTGGATCCAGGCCACATTGAAGTTTGCCCCAAGCAGCACAGTATACACATGGATACCTGGGCACTGTGGGATACCAGGCAACGAGGCAGGGGATCACCTTGGTGGATCTAGAACATCCGGTCCCAGGTTCACTGACAAGGTGCCGTTGCAAGACATTAAACGCTGGATCAAAGCCATAATGCGCAAGGCGTGGAACGAGCAGTGGTTCGGCACCAGGGGACCTTTTATCCGGAAGGTTAAAGGAAACACAGAGGCATGGACGGACCTCCGGGATCAACCGGATCAGAAGGTGTTATCCAGGCTACGAACCGGACACTGCAGAGTAAGTCACAATCAACCCAGCAACTTTGTTAGTAAATATTAGTAAAACTCTGTCCAACAAAACTCTGTTTTGAGGTTCTCCTTCTGAGACCTGACCTTTTTTGACAAAGAGATAAACTAGCCTTAGGCTAAAAATCTCTATAATAAAGAATTAAAAAAAAAAATGTTGTGTATAACTACATCTGTTAGAATTTGCACCAAATTTTCGTAAAAATTTGTGATCTTTTCCATTAGAAATATTTGTTCAATTGTCTGCCCATTTTTATTTGTCAATGAGATCAATAAAATGAAAATTTGTGAGTAGTTTCTATAGGAGCTGATGTTGATTTTGTTAAATATTGTGATCAATTCCATTATTACACAATTTTTCTTGAAATCTTCGCTTGGGTCAAATGAATATGGAAATGCTATCAAATTTGATAGATATTTTGTATGTTTTTCATTAGATGTTCATGAATTTCTTTATAAAACTGTGTAGAATTCCGATATAATATAAATTTTCCATGCAAAAGGCTTTGACAGTTTGTTTGACTCAAAACCAGCCAGTCCACTCCTTTCTTATACAAAAGCATCTCTAGTTATGACTATTACCGTTTGTAAATAAAAATATGTCCTTTTAAAAAATCAATCTTTCGGTTTTGTTAGAGTTCAACTATTTTCCATGATGAGATAGAACAAATGTTATTGCAAGTAAATTTTTCAAGAGTCTTAAAAAAATGGTTTGCTTAGATTTTTGATATGTTTCCCAATATTTTTAGAAAAATAAAAACGTGTCTCAATTTTTGTTTGGTGGACTTCTCCTTAACCATTACTATACAAGCGGAGTAGGTGGCTTTAATTTGCAGATGATGGCGACGGTGTTTGCTTTGTTTGTCAGTGAGATGATGTTTAATGTCGTTTTCGATTTTGCGATGCAGCTACACCACAACTGCCCAAAATATTCAGGATGTAGATATCATGTGCACGTTTATTTACAAACAATGTATTTTAGGCTGTCAATTACTCGCGCTTGTTGGCGCTTACACTACAAGTGGTGCACACCGCAAAAACAAAAACGACATGTTCCAATCGTTCTGTACCATACCATAGCCTCCTTGGTTTGCTCCTTCACATACCCAACTTGAGGTCGTAAAGGGATATGCTCCATAAAAGGATTTTGTTTTGACTGCTGAAAATATCCTAAGACATGTATAACTCAAACGATAAAAAAGTTTTTACCGCTCAAATTATGTTGATAAATATTTTTAGGATAGCAAGCTGAGTGTCTAAAATTATGCAAAAGAACAAGAAAGGTCAGTTCTTTGCTGAAAAAAAAAATCCATCACCGCTGAAAAGGTGGTCATTCTGTTCTCCGGGGTAATAGATAGCAATTTTTATTACGGCCACGTAGTGACATCCATCCAAGGATACTGAATGTAGTAGACAAACAATGAATCAAACGTTGCTGTAGATGATCATTAGACTGATGCAAAATTTTAAATTTTCGCTCCACAGTGCTCAAACGGTTCCAAATCGGGTCTTGACTAGCCTCCCAAAATGTGAACTCATTTGGTAAGAAACTGCCATGGCACACACCGCTTAAAGGTTATATGGAAATTACTATGGGAAAACCAAATGTTTTGTTCATATACATCGAACAATTCACCGTATCGCTTTGTTTAAAAAAATGATAATTGAGCTCGTAGCATATTTTTACAGCTACAACTTTGTTCGAGACTACTTTTCGATATAATGTAAGCATCAAAAGTTATTAATGAGTCAAGCCACTGATGTCTTGCGACTATACTCAATCAACTGTTCAATAGCTATTGAACTTTTGAACAGTGCATTATGAAAAAAGGCTAGAAGGCAATGAACCAAAAGCTTGGATTTCTCATAGTAATTTTCTTATAAACTTCAAATGGTTTGTACCAAGCAGTGTTGGAAAATATCAAAAAATCAAATCTCACCAAAGATCACGATCACGCTTGATTTTCGTAGATAAAAATCTACAAGCAAACAACTGCGGTTGATATTGCAAGGTTCGGAATAACAAAATTCATCAGCAAAACAAAGTACATGCTAGTAGGCGGAACCGAACATGACAGGATTCGTCTAGGAAGTAATGTCACGATAGACGGGGATACTTTCGAGGTAGTGGAGGAATTCGTTTACCTTGGATCGTTAATGACGGCTGACGACAATGTGAGTCGTGAAATACGAAGGCGCATCATCAGTGGAAGTCGTGCCTAATACGGGCTCTAGAAGAAACTACGGTCAAAAAAAGATTCACCCCCGCACCAAATGTACCATGTACAGAACGCTAATAAGACCGGTGGTCCTCTATGGACACGAGACATGGACTATGCTCGAGGAGGACCTGCAAGCACTCGGAGTTTTCGAGCGACGTGTGCTAAGGACGATCTTCGGCGGTGTGCAGGAGAATGGTGAGTGGCGGCGAAGAATGAACCGCTGCACTCTACGGCGAACCCAGCATCCAGAAGGTGGCCAAAGCCGGAAGGATGCGGTGGGCAGGACATGTTGCAAGAATGCCGGACAACAACCCTGTAAAGTTGGTGTTCGCTACTGATCCGGTTGGCACAAGAAGGCGTGGAGCGCAGAGAGCACGATGGGCGGACCAGGTAGAGCGTGATCTAGCGAGCATTGGGCATGACCGAGGATGGAGAGCGGCAGCCGCAAAGTATTGTGGCGTACTATTGTTGATTATGTCTTATCTTAAATGTGATGTTGTACAAATAAATGTAATGTATGTAAAATTCATCAGCTGCAAATCTCACCAAGCTGTGGTGAGATCGAGTTTCATGAATTTGACTTTATACCCGAACGCAACCGAAACTTCTATAACGGCTGGTAGAAGTCGCTTCGTGTCTGCCATCGTTGAAGAGAAAAAAAGAGATAACATTATTATACCTTCTCTTTCTAAAAAAACGGGAGGTAATGGCATCATTTTTGCGTCGATTCAACTCCTATATCACGCGTGATGTTGAGATCGGAGAAATATCAATATGATAATGATTTTATCATAACTGGTGCCAAATCAGTTACTCACCAAATGAGTTTAAATTTTGGGAGGCTAATTTGAGACCGTTTTAACACTGTGGAGTAAAAATGTCAAATTTTGCATCGGTCTAATGATCATGATACACATCCAAGCTCATTTCTCCTTCAAATTTGATACCGCACGGAAGTATGCCCTATCCAATCTAGTTGACTGACATTACTGGCACTCCGATTTCACCTGTGCGTAATATCTTGTTCCGGGTATCATTTTCGCATCAGTGAGTGCCAAGTCACAGACAGCTAACACAGTTACAATTGATTGATATCTCTTTGATATGCAGACTGTAATACGGTGTATGTTATAACACGCATTGTAGCACCGATATTTCAACTCAATGATTATGCCTCACTTCAGCCAATGGATCATCGATTGGCTTCATGCATAAAATCTGAACCTATACATTCGAGCTCTGATTTGATTGAATTTTCCATTACATTTAAAGTATCTACAGTGCCACCGACAAATACTATGGGAAGACTTCGGAATTATGTTAGAGCGTTAGATTATGTATGCATTCGCTGATTTTTTGTATTAAATGACTCTGATACAGAAGCATTTCTCTAACAACCATGCGATAAACTCGTTAAAAGATCTTTCTTTATATTTCTTCGGAATTAGAAACATTTATTAAAAATCTTTATTGTTCGGTATCCATATCCAATTTAATTTATTTATCGGTTATAGAATCGGTATTAGATATCTGTACAGGTTCGTTCAATTTAGGTACATCACAAGGACACCAGGTTTATTCTTCTCTAAAAACACTTAAATTCTGATACCGAGATATCGATATTCAGATCACAGCTGGAAATGTGCAAAATTTGAGAAGCCCATCAATAAGCCATTGAGCATAAATTTCTTCATGAAATGGTGGCGAAATACCGATATATTGGCATATATATTTTTAATAAAATTGTAGATCGGGGTTCACTCAGCCTATTTATTTCGAGTGAAAATGTTTGGCATGCCTGACTGATAAACGTAACCATGATGAGCAATTTGTTATATCCAGGGCGTCTCAAATAGGGAGTGGTCCAATACATAAAATCATATCTACCTGCCATATTGGATTTAGAGGAAAAAAATGCGTTGTATTGTACGCCTTCTGCTTTCCCCTTCCCAGCAATGGTTTTGCCCACAGACTGACGATTGTGTATAACCTCCAAAATAGATGCTTCTCGGATATATGATCCATCAAATCATTCACGTATTCTATTGTAAGGGGTGATCACATTAATATTTTCTGAACATATTCTGAACTATCTTTCTGGATGAAATCAGCAACTGTGGTGGAGCATTCAACAGTATGATTTCATTTACTATGAGTTTCGGCTGCAAGTCTTGTGAAAATTCTATTTAGAACGCGATTATTTCAACTCGTTCCTACGTTTCGGCGCTGGTTAGTGTCTTCTTCAGAGGAAGCAGTGGAATGTTTATATTTGCTTGAAATTTGTTCTTAGAATGCAAAACTATCATCGATCGATGGGATAACATATAAATAGATATCTGAGTCAACCCGTTCCTGGAAATTGTAATCCCAGAGTCGGTCATCGAATGGGCTTTAATCGATCTGTCTTTGGAGATCTTTTTTTCAGCGTAAGTGTGTGGACTGCCTATTCGCAGTCATACTCAAGGATTCAGAAGATGATGTGGTCCATGAACCAGATTATGATTTAAATTCGAAATTCAACGCAAACTTCCCTACCTGGACAAAATACTAATGTAGAACGAGGATCGGTTATTAAAAATAATCTGGTACAGCATATCGATAGCATAAGATAAAATTAGATTGTTATTTATTAAATAAACAATAAGTTTCTGCACAGAAGTTCGGAAAATCATTCTCAAGTCTCATTTATTGAGCACTTCTCAAGGTGCGAATTTGCACACAAATCCTTGAAATTCTTATGCATTTTCACGAACTCACACTCACTCCACCTAAAAATCATTCGGTCTCAAAACTCATAAAATCCGGTCAAACGCCAATTTATGGCATGTACATGCATGTTTTGTTAGTTTTCCAATAAATACTGCACAAATAGCACTTAGAACAATGAAAAACGTCCAAATATAAGGTAATGCATTTTATAGACCATCTAACTTATTCTGCATAGTTTTTCCAATTTTAGTTTTTATTTTTGCCAAGCAACTGAATAGTTTCTTCCCGTTTACCTAAAATTTCTCTACACAAGCTTTAAAGTTCTCCCGCAAATCCAAATCGTAACCAAATTCGTTCATATTTGGCACAGTTGTTCGAGACCTCAATATAAATCGAAGCAAGGAAGCAGGGGGTTGTGATGAAGTATAACCAAGCATAAAAGAGAATCGCTATACGCTCTTGTGTCACATACATAAATGTGCACAGGGATGCTATATTTGTGATGGAAAATAGAAACTATCTCTCCACACATAACCATGCATAACTTCTTTATACTCGAAGCAGCATCAAAGCATTCCTGGTTAAATTTTAAGTTTAAATGGAATGAATCGAGATTTTAAAGCATGCTACAAGTCTAAATTATGGTCTACAGAACCCCCATAAATCTAAAATTGTTATCTGGGAAATGATTAGTTTTATGTTCTTAGCTGACGGTCACAAAATTTTGATACAATGTACGAAATCGAGAAATCCTCCAGGGTACGAATGCTTGCGCTTTGTGTCCACCTATATCAATCGAATTGCCACGAGCCCTACCGATTACCTCATCCATAAGTGGTTGCTGTGTGCTTTTAACAAGGGTCACCAGCACGTGCGCTTGAGAAATTTGATCAACATTGACATCGATTCATCCTTCCTATGGGGTGTCCTTCCGAGAAGAGTCTGGAAAATGGGCTGTATCGACAGATTCAACACTTCCACCGTTGATGTGGCTGTTCAATGGACGAAACTCAATGAACAACAACTTGATTAGGACTATTTAAAAGATCTGTAAAATCCGAGGATTTTAAAATCCAGCGATTCATAATAGTTAGGAGTAAGAAAAATCTTTGGTATTTTTGTTTTAATTTGAAAGAGATGTTTGATAGTTAAGATTATAATTATTAAATTAGCCTAATACCGAAGACTACAAATCAAGAAGACCGGCAACTCTGCCAAAAATCAGGAGACAGTAACGGCAAAACCTCTTTTGAGCAAAAGTGGAACCTGTGTATGATGATGTTTGTTCATTCGCGAGTGCACTCACACACATAGGTAGAAATAAATAGCTGTCAATTATTGGTTTTGTTATGATTGTCGTAAAAAGTAAAACGTTTCTTTCTTTGCATTATGCTGACAACGAGTAAAATTCCAGCTGAAATTGAACAGATGCGTAAGTAAATTTGTTTTGAAAATTAAAACTACGCAAAGATGCCATTCACAATGATGGTTCCTCGATCATTAATTTGCTATCTCAGAATTATCTTCCACTTTCACTAAGCTCTTTAGTGATGTATTTATGGGCATTCGTATGGTGCATTAGTAAAATGCATGCCCGTTCCGTATGGTTTTGGCACCTGGCCACAACGGGGGGAGTTAAGTTTTGACGCTCGGCAACTTGACCACTGACCATTTGAATGTCACTGGCCAATCCGACACTGTTGTTATCATTCTCTGGAAGGGGTCGGTCGATTCCAAGAATTGTTAAAGCATACAGATGATCACTATCCGGTGGTTTCATGTTCTGACAACATCTAAAATGGAAATATATTGTTTATCAATACGTACACGGCCAATCATAGCAACTCAGCGACTGAGATTAACTGACTCACAGAATTTTCTTTCCATACGAAATTTACTCAGATTTGGAATAAACTGCAGTTACTCATAGCTTGTAAGTAAGTAAATTTCGTATGGAAAGAAAATTCTCTGAGTCAATTAATCTCAGTCGCTGAGTTGGTATGATTGGCCGTGTACCGTTTGGGATTGTAGTCCTTCAACCATTCATTTTCATTTTCTCCAACATTAGATCCTGCTACGCCTTCCATTGGATCGTGATGTAGGTACCGGATCTTTCTTCTTTTTGAATCCTTGAATTTTCAGAAGCTTTCAAATGACGGTACCTCACTCAACGGAGGTGGAAGCCGTCAATTCCTAGGTATCGATCCGAGTTTCAATCCTCTACTTGATCGGTTTGGTGTTGGAAAACAACCGGCTTGCTGTGATAAGGATACAAATTGCAAAAATCTACAAATTGAAATTTTTTAGAGCAAAACAAAAACAACAACGAGTACTGTGCTATGATTATTCGTTTCGATGGCATTAGGTCACACACACAGTCACTGTTCATGAGCAGTCTCACTTACACTTGTGCTTCAAAGTTCCACCTTTGATTAACAGAGGCGCTGTTATCAGTGACGTTTGACATTTGTATGGGAGAAGGGCACAGTTGCCAGTCTTCTTGATTTGTAGTCTTCGCTAGTACCCACCATTCTGCGTTTACGTGATTTATTTTCCGCCCCTACTTTTTGCGATGTGACTAGCCGTTTTCATGCTATGATTTATTGAAAAATATGGAATTGTCAGTGTAAGGTTATGTTTATCATCATAATACATCTAACTATTTGTTTCAGCTGATAAATAATCAATGACGGAGGTTTTAAGAGAATTACCTTGAAGTTTTCTATTCTTTACGACGGCCAAGATGTTTTTCGGGATCATTAGTTGGACCGTACTCGTTAAATTCTCCTACCAATCATTGTTTGCGTTCTGTCGGGTCATATGTATTAGCCCTGGTAACTTGGAAAAATAACTTTGCTAGGCTTCAGTTGCTGGCAAATGTTGTTTTGTTGTATTAATAATGCAAGGTCAAATCTACAATAAGTACACAGAAGATAAATGAGTATTTTCTCGTTCTTCGAAGTTGCTAGTACTGTACGAATAATGTAGCCGAATTTCGAGTTAAAGTCAGAAATTGGAAATCAAGAGTGGAAAGGGCAATCAAATTTTTTTTAAACAAACCTTCTTATGTATTTTCTTGCTGCCCATATGGCACTAACGCAAACCATCAACATCACCCGGTAGGGGAAACTTTCCCTTTCCCGATGATGTTGTTGGTTTGCGTGGGTGACCCTCGGTTGGTGAGAAAAGGACCTACAAAGGTTTGTTTACAAAAAGTTTGTATGCTCTTTTCACATGAAATGACCTCAAATTTTGCGAGAATGACCAGGAACTGTTTTGAAGTCGATTTTGGTTGGTGGAGAATAATCGATATTTTGAACCACCCTGCTACCCACAATGTAGACTTGATCGGAATTCAAATTAGTAATTAGGATCAGATCTCAGCATAGGTGGATTCATTCAGATTTTGAACGTTTGTATAACATGTGGGGATTTTTTTTAAATTATCGGAAAATTGGGTCGAAGGGTCTTAAATTTCTATGTAACTTCGCCCGTAGGTACAGTTCATGGATATATTAACAAAAGTAATTTTCAAAAAAATTAGGGTTGTCAATTTTTCCGGAAAACTTTAATTAAAGTTTTCCAATTTTCTCGGACAAAACCAACTTAAAAAAATCAATACTTTTGAACCAAGTATTGCACAGTTATAGTTAGTTTACAAAAATTACTTGAAGTTTTGCCAGCTATTGATAAAAAATACAGTTGGAAACAAATTTCTCATGAAAGTTTTTACCATTAAAGGAAATCCAACAGAAAAGCTGTGGAAATTATCGTCTGTATAATGAATTATTATCAAAGAAATGTTTTCATGTTTGGAAATGTAGAAGCTTTTTTTCGGTGAACATTTCGAGATGGTATCTTATACCGTTTTTTTAGATATGCTCAAAAAACTGATGATCAAATTGTTCTTTTTCTTCGCACACCGTCCGTATGCGCAGCAGCTTAAATACCTACCTCGCGGTAAGAGGGGCATAGTGAACAGGTGGGGCATAAGGAGCATCCCGCCCTCTAGTCATAAGCCTCTAATTATTCGAAACAAATTAATCGCGATTGCAATGATTCATGACCAATTCATTTGTTTCAAACCATAATAAATCCAAGATTAAAGCACAGGAAGCTCACTATGCCCCACCTGTTCACTATGCCTCTCCTTCCCCTACCCATCTATATTATAATAAAATCAAATTAAATTATATTAAAATCAATGGGTTGGACAAGTTGAAACGTCTAAGTCAAAGAAGAAGTACGTATGTTCGTGTTCGTTTTGCCGCGGTTGTTTATTATACAAATAATGCTCATGTTCATAGATTGTCATGCAAGTGTATCCACGGCATTACTGTAACGGAATCTGAACTGCTGTTATCTCCCATATATTGTCACAAGGGTCATTCCTAGAAGCAACTCTTCAGCGGAAAACAATACACGTGCTCTAAGTGTGTCTTACATATTGTTGTGATTGGGTGTATTCTGGGAATGGACGCGTTGTTAGAAATGCAAAAGCTATTTACGATCTGCCAGTATGTGCGGGTAAGTCCTCTATCTAAATGGAAAAACACAGCAACTACAATTTCTCGGCGGACAAACGATGGCTGTCTGTCCGGATACAAGCAAATACATATTTAATGACCATTCCCCTATTTACACACTACTGACTAGAAGTGTTCTTCACACTAAGCTGCCGTTTGAGCACCAGTGTAAGTTCAGTATGGCTAAGGACGCACAAGGTGTGTAATCGCAACAATCATCATTAATGGGTTGCTGTGGTTGTGGAGAAATTGTTGTCCTATCAACTAATAGGGTAAGCGTTACAGTTATGGCATTTGCACCAGTTATGACACAATACCATATACGCATTGATTACTGTTTTGGCCTTACCCTATTTAAACCCCTTAGGCTAGGCAGTAATCAAAGTTCCATCCAAGGGGTTGGTCCCTCTGCACACCAATCTTGGGTCATCTTTTTTTTTCAGTGTGCCGCAGGTATGCCGATTGTGCCGGTCATAGAGCAAGCTGCGATTGTTTGTAAATATCCATCCCGGCAACCTGGTATTTCTGACACCTTAAATGTTTTGATTTGAAATCGGAAGGATAAATCGGTCTAGCGGCATTTCGGATTTGAATCTATAAGTGAATCGAGAAGTGAACTGCTGGTTTTAGTTCCTCTGGTATATTTAATAATAGGATGTTCCTAAATATACAGTCAAACAGCACGTAATGTTGTTAACAGCTTCAGTGACCAGCAGTGCTCCCATTTTTTTTACAACAGTCAAATGCCTACGAGATTTTGCCGAAGGTGTGCCGATGGATGTGCCCAATCTATGCCGAATCTAATTTCGGCACAATGTGCTGAGTGACTTGATTCCATCACGAATAATTCTGGTTAGGCTTGAATTTATTTATTTATTAGTCGTAAATGAAGTTTAGACCGCGATAATCACAATTTATGTCTTATTTCCAAAAGTTGTAATTAACAAAAATACTAATCTATTATTTTGCATGATTAAATTATGAACATGGTTTTGTCGTTAAAATCAATAGTTTCGCAATACTTATGGTGTGTTGCCAACGTCCGATTTTAAGATCCAAATTTGGTATAATTTGTACGATGGTATTTTATTATGATTACATTTCGATTTCATTGTTGCGTAGTTTATGAGACGTCTATTAAGGCTATCGCCGAGACGATTTCTAAAGACGTGCAGAGAGAAAATCTGCTAAACAAGTAGCACGGTTTGTGAATGATTTTTCATCAGTGAAAGCGGCAACCCCAATTTTTGCGTTGGCATCGAATGATTGATTTCTTTATTATAGAGACTTTCAGCCGGTTGGCATCGAATGAATTTGATCCACAAGTGGAAAAAATAAAAATTTGTTAACGAAGTTTCTTAGATATCCTCCATGTGAACTGAATTAATTTTGAAAAAAAAAATGCTTGCATTAAGCTGTCGACAATAATATGTACTAAACGAAGTGATGTAATGTATTTTTATTCAAATTGATTTAAACATTTTCTGAAATGAATCTAAAACCTGCAGTGCGTTGGCTTAGGGATAAATAATGTATATTTTCATTGTTCACTTGGTTCAGCGTTTGACGGTTCATTTGGTTCTTTTGGCTTCAAGCTTTGCGTGTCTCTAGCAATGTAGTAATCATCTCTTAGCTTTCGATGTACCACGATCTTTCTGGAAGCAGTAGAAATTTATTAGATGACAAGGTCTGCTACTGTTCCTTTTGCTTGCTAGTTATGGTTCATTTGTTAGCTTAAATTGGAATCCAATTTGTGTTTATACTTACGTAATAGAATTAAGTTTCGATGTTATGCCGGGCAGAATTGAAGCATGTTAATCAACTAGCCGGCTGTAGGCATCACGTTCTCCAGAACGGTCACATATCTAAATACAGATAAAGAACTGTTGTCAGTTTCTTATTGCTATGTGTTGATCGTCTCAGGAGAATTATGCGTTTCTTGATGAAACTGAAAAATGTGGTTCTTTAGCGAACTAATTCATTCGTTGTGGAACAAAATTCTTTGTACGTTACTGCCCTCATTGTATATTCCATTTCAAAGCGGAAAATAATTTTCATGAAATATGACATCAATGGAAAAGCTTACCACTGCTGGAACAATCACATCACAGCTATCATCTTTGAAATTGTAGCTTTGTCCTACTGCTAAAAGCAGCTGTTGCGAATAACCATACACAATTGAATCACTACTGGGAAGTTTGCCATTAAACGCCAAACAGTTCGCGAGAAAAAAAGTGCATATTTTTGCTAGTGAACGGCAGCGCACGCTTGCAAGAGTAGCAAGCTGTGATAAAAGATTTTCAAGAGTCTGTTGACTTTTGCCGTTGGCTGCTCTGGGAGATTCTTCATGTCGAACGTGACGAACGAGAGTCACGTCCTGATCACGTGCCAAAGTAGGCATGGTGCACTTCGGTTGGCATGGCTGATTGGGGTCTGTTTCTTTGCATTCTACACGCTTGTTGAATATTTTAGATATTTAATTTGAAGGAACGGACCACCATTAAAGTGGTTAAAGTATTCAGCCTTAATTTTTTTTTATCAGATGAATAGTTTCAATTATGTTTCTTTACCATCATGAAACAATAAATTTGATGTCTGGTCCCCATCCAACGTGTAATTCGGATGCTCAGTTTACTTTATTTTAGAGACCTGTTTGTGCAAAGCGTCTAGTACATGTTCAATTACCCTATTATTTGCAGTAATGTTTGTATCCACGCACAGGTGTCGCTAGTGGTATACGCAAGTGTTTTGCCTTGCGTCTTGCTCTGTATACAGTATACTGTTTTGTATTGTAATGAATTATGAACGACAATAAATAAATGATACAGTTCGTATGCCTCCTCCATAGCAGGATGGCCAGACAATAGTTCGCCTTTTATTTTTTTGATTGTAAAATAACACAACATAGGAAAAAGTCCTGCCCGTGCGCGAGAAAGACCTTAATGATCGATTCTGCAATTATTGACAATAGTAAATTTTGTTTATTTAGTTACCTCACTTTAGCCTACTTAATGGAAGTGGGTAGAGTTGTTCACACTTTGCGAAACTTTAGTCTTATTTAGATTATATTTTTAATTAATCGTTTTAACAATAAATTAATTAGTTAAGCTCCCTTTAATAATTAAAATTATTAACTTCTGAAAAACTTAGTGATTATTTTCTAAAAAAAACCACTTAACAGCCACCCCATTAATCTACTTATTTGGTCTACAGTCCCACTAGAAATGGTTAGCAAGTCTGGTAAGCAAAGTTGCAATGTTGCAATGAATTACATCAATATTGTTCCATTTCAACTCTTCTTTCTGCATTGGATTATTATTTTGGAAAAAAAAGCTCAATGGTGGCACGTCCACTGCATCCACGATTATATTGAAAGCAAAAACGTTCGTCGCATGATATCTATATCTTTACAATGTTGACATTAAGAAAGCATTTACATTCAAATTTGTAATCGTCGACTACAGGCATGGAGTAAGAAAAATCTGATTAGAAAGCACTTTCTTGCCATTTTTTTCCAAACAAGCTTCCTCTTGAACAGAAAAAAATTAAAAGTTATCAGTTGCACCAGAAGCCAGAATAGAGAAATGACAACACTCGCTCATATTTAATTGGCTTGCATTGCTAGTAGTGAACATTAAAACAGGTTGTCGCGCAGTCATTAATTCTCTTTGCTATTTGCTCCTTTCCCACGTCCAAGAATCATGCTTTCAATTTGAAAGCTTCTTAGACGGATTTAACAGCTTTGAGTTAACAGTAGTATATTTTAACTTTTCATTATATTCGAGTTCTGTATTCTGCAAACTGATCCAGTAAAATGTTTGCAAATTTTTGCAACCATTGCAAGGGTAAACAAAAATGTATCTTTTAAACAAATCACTAAATGGATTTACGTTACATTGTTGCCAATAATTGTCATCACGTTGTTCATCCGATGACACGAATATTCCTGAAACAATGTGTTCGTGCAGGCGACTACTACTGCCTCTATCCTTAACATAAAATAGGTACTGTGCCTACCCATAGATGTCACCACTTGTCCCCGTATCATTGTTATAGCTTATTATGTACTGTTCTTGTTATGTTACAGTAAATAAACTTCTGTAGTACTTTTACCTCCGCCATGGCAGGACGGTCAGTAAATCGATCGTTAATCATTATTTTCAACTATCACACAACGTACAAATTGGGTCCTATCCGTGCGCGATCACAATGTTTTTTTTTTAATTTAGAAATAATTAGATGCCATGATCATATTTTGAATTGGTAGGATACAAGAAGAGGTTGCAAAGAATGTGTTTGACATATTAAACCTGTTTATTTCACTTCATGAGAGTCACAATCAGCGATTTTTCACACACTCACTCACTCAGCGATCAGCAAATCGCTGATTGTGACTCATACAAAGCAAAATTTACAGGTTTTATGTTTCAAACGCATACTTTGTAACCTCTTCTTGTTAGTTACAAGTAAAACATGCCATCATACCATCTTTTGGTTTTATTATTCCGGAAAACATTATTTTAGCTGAATGAGTATTTGCAACCTTGGATAAGACATCTTCAAAACATCTTATTCTTATTTGTTCCACAGCCTGATATTTGCTGTTTTGCCAGCAAAAAAAAAAAACATTTCTAAAGCCATCGAAGTGTTGAACAATATACCATACAAATACAAGGTGACAGCAGGTTCTTTGCCTTTCCAACAACTGGATAGTTTGACTTTAAGGGAGGAAGAAAAACATTATTGTCCTTACCGCTTATTCGTATGCCCTTCCAGTTATTACTACGAACAAGAATCGATTAAGTGTTTTGGTAATCGGACAACCTTTAGCAGTGGAGTTTTGTCACCAAATCAGCATTGCTAAAAAGCGACCATGAATTTTAACGAATTTTCCCTTCTTTTAATGGCATTACTTTTCAAAGATGCATCACTTCTCAGCTTGGTTTCTTTAGCGACTTTTCTCAGGTGGTACCTTTCATCGTGCTCAATGGGATAGAAAGGCACGTAGGGTTGACGTGAATTTATAGAAATTTTTGCAGATGGTCGTACAGTTTTCCATAGTAAAGACGAGTTCGCCACTCGTAGCATAGCAGGATCAAATACATCGTTGGTCGGGGAATATAGTTGGTATCATGAACATTTTCTTCGAAGGATTGATGGGAAAAGTTTTGCTTTTATCCTGCCACTGATTTCACAATTCGTTATGCATTCAAAAAAGTACGGCTAAACTAGAAAAGAATGCTTTAAATTCATCTCATGTTCAAAATATGTCAAGCCTCGAAAATGCGGGACAAAGTTCCAATAACGGCACGGTGTGAGCTTAATTGATGCTGTTTTGGTTTTCTAGACCAGTTTTATGAAGCAGAATATCATAAATAGAATCCGGTTTTGTGGGCTGAAGATCCACAGTGAAAAACTCTGGGAAAAGCTGGACAAAACCTCAAAAACATTCAAATTATGATGTAAATATGTTCTAAGATTAATTTTGGGCGTTTTTTTAAGTACAAGGTTTTCAGCTTTATTGGTAAACGTGACTCCAAAGAGTCTGGGTTCAATCCCAGTCGGTGCCGCCGGATTTTAAAGGGAAGTAAAGCCGTGGGTCCCCGGTCCATGAGTTGATGGGTCGATATGTATGGTCCAGATGTGGGAGCTGCTTCCTTGGCATCGGTAGCATTGGTGCTCAGTACGGAAAACAAGATGGACGGAAAACAAATCATAGAAAAACGGTTTTCAACCAGGGGCTGGCTCACCAATTTTTGACATTGATTCCTATTTTAAAATTAAAAATTATCCATAGTCCCCGCAACAATAATAATAAAAAAAAACACTCGTAGCTAATCATATTTTACTACCTTCATACTGGGTCTTTCCGTTGGCTCTCAACAGTAGTTTATTGAGAGCTTTCTAAGCCTGTACCTGTTAATGCACCACATTTTTCCGAGCAACGCCGGAGGTATTCAACTAGTTTGCGATGAATCCGAATTTTCACTTAACAACGTGCGATTGACTTGAAGGCAGCGTTGCATAATTATTCTACTTTAGCACATATAAAACCTAAATATACACGACTCACTGCATCTCACTATCATTCGTATCCGATCGTTTGAAATGTGTAACCACGTTGGCATATCAATCCACAAATGCACAACAGCATATTCGAAAGGATTGTTGTTCGTTTCGAGATTTCAAAATTGTGTGCCGTTTTCAATACGACAGAGTCCAACCTAAAATGCCAGAAGGAATCTCTTTATTTCAACGGTTTGAAACTTTCACCCACAAAACTGAAGCTCAGCTGCAGATAGCTCAAGGCTACTTTTAGAAACGCCAACCGTTGTAGTTGATAATGTCACTAGTTCCAGGAAATCGTAGCAAGCGACACAACAGCGTGGTTGCCTGTGAAAATCACATTTTTCGGATGAGCGGTTTCCATCGCCTGCTACAACATTCATAGCGTCGGAAACTGACCGTACGTAACACAGTAGATAACGAAATTGTTCTACACACTAAACAAATTCGGTGCGACGAAATTATGACGATTTCAGCACTTTTCCGGACGAAAATGAAATCGACGTATTTTTTTTTTAATGAATTGCAGGTACGAGCCTTTTGTTCACAAAAGATGGGTGAAAAATGAGACGACATAAAAGCAAAGTCTTTTCAACCTTTCCTCTGAGGAAAGTGGGCTGCGCAAGGAGACGGGACGTGTCTTACTGGAATGGATATCTATTAAGTTTTAGAGCTTTTTTTCATTTTTTTTGCGAGTGTTGAAACTATGAAGTAGAATATCAGTTGACACTTGTTTGAAAGAATTTTTAGAGCCCGACATACCCGTAAAAAAAATCACAAAAGATGGCGATGATTTCGAAGAGCTATAGGCAAAAGTTTTAATATATGATAAATTATAACATTTGTACCAACTTTGGGGTGAGGGGATAATTTGTTTCAGGGCATCATTGTATAGTACTGTACCAGGGAGGCAGCTTCAAAATCAGGGAGACAGGCTCTATTCTACAGTATGTTGGGCTTATCAGTTATCAAAATTGTTCTTGTAAATCTATTTTTGATTTGAAGGATGAGCTGAGCAACTTTTGGTACACATTTTTCTTGTACATATACAATGTGAATGAGCATAGGAAGTAATCAAAATTGAGTGAAAACATCTGCATGTGTAATGTTTTCCAATATGGTGCGATGAGTTTTGTTTTAGCTTAAAGAGATAAATATTAATAAATTTCATTTAAAACAAATATTTTTATCAATGCGACGCAGTTCAAAATCTTTTAAGACCCCTCCTTAATTTAGCGTAACAGTTTGTAACAAAATCTGAGCTACCACCCACTCTTTTACGCGTTTCTTAATATTTGAACGAGTCAGTTGAGATTATCCTTTCGGTTGTATTGGTGCAGTGTGTGAGAGTGTGGTAGCTGGATTCCCTAGTGGAGCAATCAGTTAAACTATGTGAGTTACTCCACCGCACTATTGAGAGATTAACAAGCCAGTAGGCCAAAAATCTCCTTAAGGGGATACATATAAGTAAGTCGGTAAAAAATCATGGGTTGGTATAAGCACACATTTAAATTGGTTTGAACTTGTTTTCAGGGCATCAAAATATACACTTTCAACTGTAAACAAAATAAATATGAAGAAATTTGGTAACAAAATTGCTGAGATATTCTTATTTGAAGTTAGTGGTTTGAAAAAACGGGTCCCACGATATCTCATCACTGCTTTGACCGAATCAGCTCATTTTTGGTGTAAAGACTTGTAAAACAGGTCCCGTGTGCATGACGAAGGCCAATTTTTGATAAGTGGATTAAAGATAAAAATATTGTGAGTCCTCACCCCAACTTTCAACCAATTTGGTCCTGAGATATCGTGGGACCCGTAAATCAACTTTGTGTTTCGAGAAATATGCTTTGCAAGTTTTACAGTTCGCCTTGCGCGTCGAATAAAATTCGGTTAACGAACATCAGTTACGAATACGTGTTTACTTATACGAATCGATCACTTTTTTGGTCGATTTTACATATATGTAACCCTTAAAAAACACAACTCGATATAAGCGATATCCTAACTACATGTGCAGGGCTCTGTATTCGTCACTATTTTTGATTACGTTAATTTTGATTAACTAATACAAAGGCATTTGACGATCTGCGGCACCTCTCTCTGTACCTTATTGCTTCCAGGTTACTCTGCAGTACAAAAGTTTATTTCCTGGGATTATTCCGAAAATTTTAATTGCTACATAAACATAAATTACTACATCAAATCCAGGTATTCAAGTCTTTTTATTATGATATAACAGAACATAGTCAACAATTAAACGAAACAGAGTTAGTGGAGTGGATCATCAAAGCTGGAGGAGATTGTTTTAATTTTCGACTAGAAATCATCTTAGTTATTTTCAGGATATTTTAAATTTACAGCATAATAATGCTCAATTCTTTTATGGGATTTATTTTGTGCACACTTAATCATCGCTATATCAAGTAATCTTATATGGCAGAACATACTTTGTACATATTAGAATTTTGAAGCAATTTGAAAACAGTTTTGATCATAGCTTCTATGCTTGAAACACTTATTGAGATTGTGGGATCATTATTTATGATTAACTTTATACTTGGACTATAGTTCGTTTTTGATTCATCGACAAAATCGTGGTAAAACTATTGTTCATTTTAATTCAGCGTATCATCGCCAACGTCGGATTTGAATGGTAATAACAACAACTCGTGTTGTAATGTGAGTAGCTGGGTGGCCTAATGGCAACCATTTTTGCTTACTAAGAAAAAAAAATCGTGAGACCATCAGCTTTTACACTGTAAACGTGCCAGTGCGGTGTTACTCCCAGCACTGATGAGACCCCCGTCTCTAAGCTTCCTCAAACCAAGAAAGCACTTAATGTTCACTCAAGACAAAACCCCCAGTCGTGTACAAATTGATTTGCGAACACTTCACGGACGTCTATCATGGTTCTACTACCCACTATCTTAACTGTCTACCCTACCTTGTGCTAGGACTACTCTTCGAGGCCCCTTCATTTTCCACAGCCGTCGTCGTCGTTCCTCTCCTTCTTCTGGTACCGCCGCCTCACCTTTTTGGGCCAGGGGTGGACGTTTCGCACTTCTCTCCTTTACGTTGCTTCGTCTACGACCTCATTTCAGCTGCAGCCTTTAATGGACCCCTCTACCTGTTCCGTCTGCCCCTCGAGCATGGTGACGGACTCGATGCTTCAACGAACCACAATGGTAAGTTGGCTTGCCTGCATTGGTGGCGCACACTGTATGACTGTGGGATCAGGTTCACAGGGATACACTACTGGCGTATAATTTATCCAAATGTCAATATCAGAAGGCATGGTTATTGAACAAGGCTGCATGTTTCTAATAAACTTGAGTCATTATTTAGGAGCAATTTCACTCAAAGTCA
The DNA here is from genome assembly GCF_037179485.1 of Ochlerotatus camptorhynchus. NCBI lineage: Eukaryota > Metazoa > Arthropoda > Insecta > Diptera > Culicidae > Ochlerotatus > Ochlerotatus camptorhynchus. The sequence goes on along the minus strand of NW_027040545.1, from coordinate 4,649,341 downwards.
ACTAGAATTCCCTTACCATATGCAGTCGTACACTTTTGGATTTTTTGCCCGGATGCCAAATTGACTTTTGGTGGGCAAAAGAATGAAGATGCGAGCTAAGTATTCCTTCAACGACGATTTATTTATACAACATTGTTTACTTGGTCACTCATGGCTATTTCTTTCCTTGATTTGTTTCCGTCGATATTGTTTTCCGTGCTGAGTACCAATGCTATCGACGCCAGGGAGGCAGCTCCCACACCTGGACCCTACCTATCGACCCATCAACTCATGAACCGGGGACCAACCACTACATCACCGGCGCGGTTGTCACTCATGGCTAATAAAAATAAGATTATTGCCTTTATGGCTGCCTGCCTAGAAAAGTACTCATGTTGTTATGGGTATCATATTGCCATGAAATGGAATGTATCTCTTGTTTAGGAAGAGCACATCAACATTACTGAAAGAACACAACGAACAATCATTTCACCTACACGTGATGCTGTACTTCATACATTGTGCATTTTCTATAACACCTACAACGTCCATTTCATGAGATGTAAATTCTCATAGGGGAGATGAAAAATTGGATGCAATTTTATTAAATTTGCATTTGTTAAGTGAATTCCACCACTCTACCTTTCCCAGTGATACGTTGAACGGTTTTCGAAATGTAACAATCGAAATTTATTATTCCATTTCCATCAGCAGCATTTCGGAATGAAGTGCAATTCAATCTCTTCGTAGAAAGGATTGAAATTAATTTCCTTTTTCATCAATACGCCGAAGTAGAGTACTTATGAAGATGTTTCAAAATGTACTCGATCAATCATATTTTTTTTTATTTTCGATTCATCTAGCTACAATAATAGCTATGATGCCAGATGTTTAATTTATGTTTTTATTTCTTTGACCTTTCTGGTACTCCGTCCAGTGGAGTAAGGAACCGAATAAATCAACGCAGATGGAGACGTTTCGACAGAGCAAAATATTGAATGACTTATAACGAATTCGGTTTTTAACAGTGCGAAATCGAACTGTTTGTCAGTGTGAACCTCAACCTGAGGAAGGTTTTAAAAATAATCAATTAAACTGACGTTTAGTCTAGTCTAGTCTAGTCTACACATACACAGCCAGTACTTGAAAGAATCCTGGAAAATGATACATCTATCATTTTTCTTGTCATTATTAATGCCTGCTGCACATCAAGGATGTGAAACAAACAATAAAGCGGCCAGGCCTACTGTGTAGCGTTAAGTTAATTTTTGTGGAAGTGAATGTTTACCATGTCTACTTAATAAGTATAGACAGTGGTTAACATTTAATCCACAGGTAATCAAAGAGCGGGGACATACCGTACCAACCGCTCCGTATGCAGGGCTATATAAATCGTTGGGAGTGACAGAGCTAAGAAAGTTAATGTACACTCCTTGATTGTCCGATCTCCTGGGATGGAACACAGGTATTTACCCCTTGTGTTCGAGCGTACAGTCCTCCCTCCGTACAAGCGTGGACGGCACCGCCAACCCACTGCCATCCCTCAATCGATCCAGCCGACCTCAGTCGAAGGACAACAGAGAGCGGTGTGCGGACGTAACCTATACGGAGGGAATGCTGTATTCGCCTAGGTTATAGCGCCTTTGCTTGCTACCAGTTTCTTCTAGCGGTTGGGACCTGAGCACTAACTCTTGTCCTAGCCCTATATGGCATATGGTTATAGCGCCATTACTCGCTTTCTGAAAAGAGAAGAAGGGAAGGGAAGGAGAGGAAAAGGACTTGGGAAAAGGAAATGCGGAATTCCTTTCCTCATTAGTATTTGTATCGTCAACTTTTATGAAAACTATATAAATCATTCTTCCTTGGTCAGAGGTATTATTACGACATTTGAATAAGATTGTCTTATCATTTCCCTAATAAAAATAACCATAAAAGAGAGCTTAACGACGTGTTCGGGGTATCATCCAAACCCTATGTGGGATGGTTTACCTATCCGAGATACAGTTCGTTTATGGTATTTATTCGATTATCCAATATAAATCGGTAACACTGTCCTGCAACCGATGTAGGAAGCACCAAAGAATATATATAGACAAATCTCAAAAACACAGTTTTAACTGATAGTACTTTATAAACATCAAACTGTCCAATATTGGATCCTGCCAATTATTAGCACCAGAATAAATTGCAACGGACTCACCAAATTGATCCATGAACGATGTCTTGTTACAGTGATCCCCATACTCAAGGGTTGGTTGACTGGGCTCGAAAATAGGTTTTCCTATTCTTAGTATCGGACAAGCGAACCAAAAATCCTGTATGGCCAATCAGTTGATTAGTCAGATGATGAAAGCACAATTGTGGCTGAATGGATTCAGGCTGCTAATCGGAGAATCTGACCCACTTGTAAGGAACACAAAGAGCCACAAAGAACAACCAATGGTGCTAGGTTCCGAGATGATCAGTGGTTTAAGAACTCTGGGGTGGCAAATAGTTGAAGGAACACTAATTACAACTTCACAAAAGTCTAGAAAAAACGGAGCAAAAATTGACGGCTGAAAATTTTCTAAGTCTCTCTTCGAGCCAAATAATCAATTAAACTGACGTTTGTAACAAAACATTATTACTCACCTTACCTTATTTTTCTTCTTCTTCTTCTTAGCATTGCAAGCTTATTGCTTATCGCATATTAGCTTATTGCGTGCTCTGACCTTATTGTTCTAGATGCACTTCCACAGTTATTATTTGAGTGCATTTAGTGCCTGTACCATTTTTGCATTAGTATAATTGTGCGGCAGGTACAATCATACTCTATTCCCAGGGAAATCGAGAAATGTTCCAACCCGAAAAATTCATAGACTGAACTGGGAATCGAACTCAGCCACCTCCACCATGGTCTTGCTTTGTAGCTGTGCCTTTACCGACTGAGCTAAGGCAGCCCACTTACTCCGTTTATTTCTGTTGATTATGGTAGTACATTGATTTATCATTTTAATTGATTGCCCTACCTGGCTCTTCATCTTTGTCTAATTTTATATTCTAATTTAATATTTGCGTTTTTCAACTAGTTTACAGAATATCCCTTTGGGGATGTGTTTTATTTGAATTGAAAAAAGTGATAACCTACCTAACTACGAGTATAACTTAACCTACCGTGCTAGATCACGTATGATCTGATGATTTGATCTCAGACAGGTGTCTCTGAACCTTTCCAGGATGAATACTCTCCGTTCTTCTAATGTCTGAATTCCAGCCAGGAGGTGGATCTCAGAATTTCCAGTCCGCGGGGGACTGTTTAGGACCATCCAAGGATCTTGTTCTGGATCCTTTGGAGTTTAAGGTGATGGCATTTTGCGCAACTCTCCCAGATTGGCATACCGTACTCGATTACAGGAAGGATGATTTGTTTGTAGACACCAAGCTTATTTTTCAGGGACAGGGTTGACTTCCTGTTGATAGGTGGATACAACGATCTTATCAAGATGTTGCACTTGGTTTTTGTTTTGTCAACGTGCTCCCTGAAAAGAAGCCTGCTGTCTAGTGTTAGCCCGAGGTATACGACCTCTTTGGACCATTCCACCACTGTGCCGTTCAGGCAGATCTTGTTTTTCTCCGACTAAACAAGTCTAGGAGATTTAGAGTGTGGAAAGATAATGACCTGGGTCTTTGCCGCGTTGATACGGATCTTCCATCTGTTGAAATATTCAGACAGGACGTCCAGGCCTCTCTGAAGTTTGGCAGTCAGAGCTCCAATGACCCTACCCTTGTAGACGATGGATGTGTCATATGCGAACAGAGACAACGATCCACCATCAGGGAGAGCCGGCATATCGGAGGTGAACAGGTTGAATAGGATGGGGCCAAGGATGCTTCCTTGTTGAACCCCGGCACTGATGATGAAAGCATCCGATGTGATGCCATTCAGAGAGACTCGGAACGTCCTGTCTGTTAGATAGTTATTTATGATCTTCACTAGGAAGATTGGAAGACCGTACTGCTGCAATTTGAACACCAGGCCATCATGCCAGACATTGGCAGATGTTTTCGAAACAGACTTGTTCCGTCTGAGAATGTTTGTTACTCGAGTCAGCTGGTGGACGGTCGAACGACCTTTCCGAAAACCAAACTGTTCCTCGAGTAACAAGTTGTTTTCATCGGCAGATGTTAGGAGCCGGTGGTACAGTGCTCTTTCGAACAGTTTTGATAACCCTGAGAGAAGGCTGATTGGTCGATAACTTGAAGGAGAGGACGGATCCTTCCCAGGTTTCCGGATGGGTATGACTTTAGCTGACTTCCAACACGAGGGGAAGTAGCCCAGTCTGAGGCACTGATTAAAAATTAGTGCCAAATGGTTTTTTTTTTTTTTTTCCTTTGGTTTGTTTTTTTCCGTCGATCTTGTTTTCCGTGCTGAGCACCAATGCTACCGACGTGCCAGGAAGGCAGCTCCCACACCTGGACCCTACCTATCGACCCATCAACTCATGAACCGGGGACCAACGGCTTTACTTCCCATCCGAAGGAAGGCGTGATCAGAGATGTTATGCCTCAGAACATCCCGGCGGCGCCGACTGGGATTGAACCCAGGCCTTCTGGGGTGAGAGGTAATCACGCTTACCACTACACCACCGGCGCCGTTCGAGTGCCAAATGGTTGTAGAATCTGGAACTCAAGTGTTTGAGTGACTCGATGATAGTTGCGCCGGGAAGCTTCGAATCGGTTTACCGAGGATCCAACTTCGACCACCACCGGGTAGTGGTCCGAGCTCAGCTCCTGGAATGCCACAGGTTGCGAGACGTTGTGTCCCATGTTGCGTACGAAGATGTCGATAGTAGCATGGACCCCAGACCGACTCAACCGGGTGGGAGAGTCCGGGGCCAAGATGGTATAGTGGCCCTCTTGCAGGTCTTCATTGAGGATGATGCCGTTTCTATTGCTCCGACCGTTGCCCCAAGCTTGATGTTTTGCGTTCAGATCGCCAGCGATGATAAAGTTCCCGCTCCTCCGGGTGAGTTTGATGATGTCTTTGCGGAGGGCCACTGACGACCCGTCCCTGATGTTGGTTTGCTTGGGGCAGTAGGCCGCGATGATGGTGATTGGGCCAAGTGATGTGCTCACCTCCACTCCGATGGCTTCAATTGTTTTCAGCTGGAAGTTTGGTAGCAGCCGGCAACTGATGTTCCGTCTTGCAGCGATGGCCACTCCTCCACCTCCAGAGCAGGTGCGATCAGGTCTGACGAGCCGGAAGTCGGGAAGGAATACGTTCAGTTCGGGCTTCAAGAGCGTCTCGGTGATAATAGCATGGTGTTGAGGAAATCAAGTAGCTCTCTATGCTTGTTCGTCAGTGAGCAAGCGTTCCAATGTGCAATTTTTATAGCTTCACGGTCCATACTTGGTGACGAGTGACAAGGCAGCATGAAGCTGTTCAGATCGAGTCTTGCAGGTACGCATGATGATGATGACCTCGGCCACGAGCGTCACAAGTTCCTCCGAGGTGAACGGAGAGTCGTCGACAGATTAACCTGAGACAGCACCAGCATATGATAAACCAGGGGCGGTGGATGAACCTGGAATTGGCTGGGCCGCAGCAACAGCGAGACGATGCTGAACTGTCCGACTGTTGGGAACCATTTGGATACTCGCGGGATTGGCTTGTTGGTTGTTGAGCGGAAGCGGGGCTAGGTTCAGAACATGTCGACGGGGCTGGAGAGCTGGGTACTGGACTTCCGTTAGTACAGAAGGCGAACGATGATTACGAAGGCGACCGAGCTGGTTGTTGATTGTGGCCTTCCGACGGATATTAATGAACTCCACTCGCTTGGGACATCCGCGATTGGAGGCTTGGTGGTTTCCACCGCAGTTGACATACGTTGGCTCGATGTCATCGACTTGCTCACAGGATGCAGTTGATTGAGTTTCAGCACACTTGCCGCTGTTTGTCTTCATGTGGCAGTTTTTGGTGCCATAGCCATATGAGAGGCAGTTCATACACTGCGTTACATCACGATGTTGGGGTTTGTAATGCTCCCAACTGATGATGACCTGAAACAGATCCCGGATTTTGGATCCCAGAGCCGCAAGACTGGTGGATCCCTTCGTGAAGTGCACCAGGAACAACTGATCACGGAAGCTGGTGTTTTGGTTGGGACGCCGGTTCATCTGGAACACGGCCTCAGGTTGGAGCCCAAGCCGCTCCAGCTCGGATTTCGCCGCAGCAGCCTCGAACGACGGTAATCCTCGCAAAACCACCTTCAGTGGCTTGCTCGATAGCAGATCATGCGTGAAGAAGTCCACGTTGTTGTTCTTCAGGAAACTTCCTATTTGTTTGTACTCCTCCAGGTTGGAGTACATGATTTTGGTACCGATGCTGCAAAGTTTGAAGCGAGGCAGCAGCTTGTGTTTTGCCAGTTCGGCACCCAGCTTGGCAACATCCTTCACCGGCGTGAAAAGCGGGGGAATCCGCTCTCGTCTTGCAATGGGAACGGCGTCACCATCGCTATTTTCTTCCGGGAGTACTGCATACTGGTTGGCTTGCAGTACTCGTTTTTCGGCGTCATCCTGCGACGCGCTGGGCTTGATTAGCACCTTCTTTGAAGGGCCCGCTGCTGGCTCAATGGCACGTTTACGCACCATTTGTTTCGTGTTTGCAAGTTCAATTAAACTTGCCAGAACGCGAGAAGGTGGTGACACTTCCACGGCGCAACGTGACAGCACAAAACGAAACAAAATCGAATCGAGAACTCGAGCGAAAATACGGACTGAACAGCTCGACAGCCGAGCAAAGAATGAGGCCACTTACTCGCCTTTACAGATGAAATTATACACATTTGAACATGAAATACGCTAAACACATTATTTATCTGACTATCTTTTCCTACACACAGTAAGGCACAAGTCAGTGCCAACATTGTAAAGGAACGTAATTGCCTTGGTAAACAATGGCGTAGACGTCGATTTCTCTCAAATAAAAGCCCACCTCTCCAAATTAAATACCCTTATAAAAATTCCATAAACGAGTGATATTCCAAATGATTTAACTATTTCACAAATGGTTTGGATGATACCCGGAACACGTTGTTAAGCAAAATAACCATTACTATTTTGTTAGGGAATGCTTGCTGGTAGAGGAAACATTCATCTACCTGCTGATGTCATCTCTCATTTTCATGAATGAGCCATTTTTTGCGAGAAATCGACGGCTAAGCCCTTTTTTACAATTACAATTACGCCCCATCGAAATGTTGGCACTGAAGTTCTTTTTTCTCTTTTACGACCCATCCTCGACGTGACCCAATTGGCCAATCAAAGTTGGCTCCCGTGGAGAGTAGAAGAGCTATGAAAGTGATGATGATTTCCAAATTCTTCAATGGGAGATAGATGAGTGTTATCTTAATTTGTTTTAATTTTGCAAATGAAGCTTTAAAAAAAATGGTTGCAGCTACAGTGACAGAAAAGCTATAATCAACAGCATACAACTAAAAATCTTAAAACGACTTAGTTTTTCTACATTAAATATGTGTCAATTGAGTAGCTCTTAAGTTTTCTACTAAAGATTGCACTCCTATACCTCACCGTGCAAAATGTGCAGGCGGCCATCTTTGATTTGACAATACGATTTACCTACATTTAACGAACCAGAAACAATGCACAACAATGAAGATTATTATGTTCAGTTTTTCTACTTCATCGCTGAAACCGCAAAGTTCGGTGCGGGTGCAGATTTTTCGAGCAAAGCAGCTTTCGTAATAGAATAATTTCATATTAGCAGGAATTACATTTATTGGTTCAAAATGTTTACCACACCAAAGTGTTGTTGAACTTAGATGATAGAAGGAAATATAGCAGTCTGTGCTGAACTTTTCTTGTACGTAGCCTCGTGAAACTAAAAAATCTGTGTGGAAAAGTTTGATTCAAAACAAATGGAAATATGCAATTAAATGCACAATAAAAACTTTTGAGAAATTGAAATCAAATATCAACCCCGGACAAGTCTAGAATGACTCTTTGTTAAAATGACTTTCACAAAAATAAAATTAAAAGCAAAAGGAAAGTTTTCCTTGTCCTGTGATCGATAGTAAGCTGGAAACATTTCCAACGAATAATTCTGACAACGTATAAATTATTTAATGCTTAATATCAAATCTCGAAGCTGACGTAACAAAATAAAAAATAACAGACAAGCTATGTTCATTGTAAGCTAGTTCAACTGATCAGTATGTCAAATGTTGATTATTTGTCTGATAAACATGACGAGCTGCTAATATTGTACTTTCACCGCTGGAAGGTCCTTTTTATCTTTTCTCGATAAATAAGATTTTCTCCGAAGGCTTAGCAGCTAACTGTTTGGTGAGAGTGGGATTGTTGACAAATAAATATGTGAACGTTATTCCAAAAAATTTGCTGTGGGAGTGAGCTTTGCTTCCAGCAGCCTCTTTGTATGAAATATTCGCAAGTATGAAGTTTAAAACTGATTTACCAGCCTACTGTGAGCACTGTGAACAGGGATATGGAACAGCACAAAGCACAGACGAGTAAACACATGCATCTGTGTGTTTGCACGTCACAAATAAAAAGACGTGCAATGAGGTTAAGCTATGAGCTTGTGCTAATGAAAAATGTGCGCTCATGCAGTATGTGCTTATTTTCATCATCATTTTGTAATGTTTGATTGACGTATAATATTTTCCATGCTACGGACTAACATCCAAAATGTTGTTTATGTTTACATTGGTTTTCGAACTGTTTATAATGGATTGAGTTTAGCTTGTGCTAATGTTGAGCTCTCTTTGTGATTTTTCTCAAAGAAAAAAAGCGCTCTGGTTTATTCTCAAAAAAAAAAAAAACAAAAACAAAAAATATGTGCATTAGATTTATTGCACACATTACAAGCTTTTGTTTAAGCTGTGCGCTTGCTTACAGATGATCCCTGACTGTGAGAAAGAATGTAAATGATATGTGAAGCAATCGTTTAAGTTGTGTGAGTACTACACAGCGATTGTGAATCATGGATTTTTTCGCAGATTTTGGAACTTTTCTTTTTTTTAATAGGGGAAATGACGGCTTCGGCATCACAGACTATTTTCGGCAACCAAAATTAAAACGCTAATTTCACTGGATTTTCTTTCTAAAACACTTCATTGAATGCATTCAAATGATTCTTTTGGCTTTCAGCTTCAATTTGATTACATTTTTACCACTGAGAAAAAGTAATCTAGCAGAGTTTTCTTGAAATGAAACACACGCACTACAAAATGCTGCTGATTTCGTGTTGCCGGTAAAAGCACAGCTGTTTAACACGCAGCTCAAATAGAAAGGTTGCCGAATAAAAAGATGTTGCCCACAATAGTCGCTGTCACTAGAGAAGATTGGAGCTTTGTAAAAGCGTTTTAAAACAGTTTTTGACAATTACGCTGAAATTGTTAGAGCAGTTAGCAGCAAAAGATTGTAAACAAACCAATACTGCATATGTGTGCGTTCCTCAGAGAAAAATACTATAGAAAGATGATCGCTGCTTATGTTACCGAGAATACGTAAATTCCCCTATTTAGGTCTTAAAAATATTATACTTGGAGCCATTTTCATGAATCTTGAATGAAGATACACATTCATGATGTTGGGCATTGATGATTTACCAGTTTCACATATTTGAAAACAAAAATAAACCAATCAAGAAAGATGGTAGGCTCATGAAATTTGATTCGAATTTCTGAGGATTTATTCCAAGGGAGCTCTGTGGAAAAAATGTGAGAAAAACATCAAGTGAAATCTTCTCAAGACAGTGCTGAGGAACTCCAGATTCCATATGAAATCTAAGCAGAATAGCAATGTAATTTTGAGTAGAGTTCATTGGAAATTATGAATAAAATTCAAAGGCAACATTAAAAATTACATATTGCCGAGGTTAATTTTTATGGAATTTTTAGAAAGTTTGGAAGTGAACTCTGATGATTATTTTGAAACTTTCGGGCAATTCAAAGAAGAAATTCATGGGAATTCAGAGGATAATTTCTGGATTCAAGGAGAAAAATAATCCAGAGCAATATTCTATAATACTAAGGGGTTATGCTAAAAGAAGGGTTAAAATTAAATCTGAGACTAGTTCGAGAAGAACTACAAAGGAATTCCAATAGTGTTTTAAATACCTTAAACAATTTGAGGAGAAATAAAAAAACCTCCTCGAACTATCGTCTGATTTAATTGTAATCCTTATTTTAGCATAATCTTTTAGTATTATCTGGATTATTTTAATTCATCGCAAATTCTAAAAATAATTCCAATGTATTTCAAAGGAGTATTAAAAAAAACAAAAAATAAGCTAAACACAATTTTAAGGTAATTCCAATGATTCTTTCAAGGGAATTTAATTCCAAATACCAAGGAGAGTTCCAAAATCATTTTGAGGAGAATTTCAATGTTATTCCAAGGAGTAATGATAGAATATTCCGGTGATAGATTTTAGAAAATTCAAGAGAGATTTCCGAGGAAATAAAGAGGTCCATTTCGGAGAATTATTGGAAATCATGAGCAGAACGAAAAAAAGGATCTCCTTTGTTAATTCCATGAGAACTTCAGAAGAATACTAAGTGATTGATGAAGATGATTTTTCAGGGGTATTTTTTCGAGGAATTCACTGCGACTATTATTTATAATGTTTTTAGAATTGTGCATTAAAAGAGTTTTCTGCAGCAGATTTGCACGAGTATTATTGAGCAAATTATAAAGGAACTAATTGTATCCAGATAAGGTTTCTATACCCTGGATAGAAAAAATCAAGATTAATGGTTAAAAACAAAATTCAGAGGGGAGGGGGCGACCCCGGCGTAGTGGTTAGCATCCATACCTCTCACGCCAAAGTCACGAGTTCAAATCTCACCCCCGGACAAGTCACGAATGACCCATAAGGGTTAAAGTGACTATAAAAAAAAAATCAGAGGCTTCGTTTTTTTTTAATATTTTTTTTTTAAATAAAACATTCCGAAAATGGACAAATTTTCAAGTTTAGACATCATAAGAAGTTTTAAAGTTATAAAACCATCCAAAATATTTGAAATTCCTTACTGTGATGTGTGTTTATGTGTGAAATTATAAAAGTTTTGAGACTTCATTCTTTTAATTTGGGGTTCTAAAAGTCCACCCACCCACATTGACGTAAATTTGACATTTAGATAATAGGTTTAGTTGTCCCTTTAACACAACCTCACCCCAACATCAACAGGCCTGGGTTCAATCTCAGTCGGCGCCGCCGGGATCCGTATAACATCTCTGATCACGCCTTCCTTTGGGAATTAAGGCCGTTGATCCCCGGTTCATGAGTTGATGGGTCGATAGGTAGGGTCAAGGTGTGGGAGCTGCCTCCCTGCCGTCGGTAGCATTGCTGCTCATCACGGAAAACAAGATCGACGGAAAACAAATCAAGGGAAAGAAAAGTCTGTCCACAACACACACGGTTGACGATGCACGGAAATCAATGGGGATATTTGTATCTACCGAAGTTACCGAACCAGGCGTGCTGCAGAAAACTAAATTTTATATCCATTCATTACTTTTCACCCAGACATGCTTTTGTGTAATATTGTGTATCTAATATTGGCATCACTCAGGCATGCTCCAGGCTCCTCTGCAATAGTAACCAGAAGATTTTTTATTCTACACGAGAAAGCCACGAAAGTGCCTTTCATCATAAATCAAAACACCTATTGTTTGGAAAAATGAATGGATTCATCCGGTAAAGCGAACAGGTGTGACCTGTCTGCTATAGTTTAACTTTAATCTAGCAACAAGGTTGGCAGCTTTCTGCAAATGTCATGGATACACCGACACGATCAAAAACGGCTGTCAACTAATCTTGATTTATGACCGTGATTCGCACTTTCAATTTGGATCTCTTACACAATTGTAACCGTGCGGTGCTCGTGTTGCATCCCTTGTCATTCGACACCAGTTGAACAATGTATGAGTGCAAGTTTTGGATTTATGAACCCACGAATTGCCAATGGAATTCATGGACGAATTGCTTGTGCACATAAACCGTCGTCGATGTCATGTTTCCGATTTGAATTCGTATTCACTTATTATTACGTAAATCAAAAATGCGTTAATAATCGACTAAACAATCGGTTGCTAGGGAAGTGAATGATAATAAGAGGAAAATTTCGACAAAACAAACATAATCAATCAAAGCAGCCCGGAAGGTGGAGACAGGTCTTTTAATGCCCCTATGACACACAAATGTGTGTAACTGAAGTTATGTGATGCTGGAATTGTAGTTGGCTATATGGAAAATAGGAACTGATGACAGCCAAAGACAACTTTGTGTCGCCTTATTTTGATGCAAACTCCAACCCAGAAAAACTTGCTCTGCTTTCAATTTGCAAACGAATCAGTCATGAGGATTGTCATTGCAATGGAACTAGCAGCGAGCTATTTGATTGAAAACTGAAATCTATTCCAGCTCGAAGTTATAATGTTTTTTTTTTTTTTTTTTTAAACTTTATTATAGAGATTTTTAGCCTGGGGCTAGTTCATCTCTTGGAAGTTATAATGGAAATGTTTTTCCCATGTGAATTGTATTTTACTTTTTCAATTATTGGTTATTCCAACTAAGATGGTATCAATTGGTGCTTCCCATTGCTCCAAGCGAAATGTTATAAACTGTAAAATTCACAAATCCATTACGATGTGGCTGAAGCTTTTTTTTTTTGGGTCATTCGTGACTTGTTTGAGATCAGATTTGAAATCGTGACATTGGCGTGAGGGATATGGCCACTACGCTGAGGCTATCCCAGACCAAAAGCTAAGGACAGGAACCGAATATCTCACCCTACTGTAACAAATTTGACCACTAATAGATGAACTAGCTAAAAATCTCTCTAATAAAGAAAAAAAAAAAAAAAAATCTGATCACTTTATAAAAAGCCATAAAGTGAACCAGTTGATGTGAAAATTTAAAACCGAAATCTAGAAACGTAAAAAAAAACTGGAAGCGAGTTGAGGAGGAAGTCGACAAGACTTCTATAGAAATGAAATTCCATACATATGAATACATAAGTTCTAGACCAAATCCACAGTACTCTTAAGCGAAGTTTATAAGAGGTCTAGAAATTAAAGGAATCGTTCATACGAGGAAACATAAAAGGATTCGTCATTAATAGCAAAATGACGAAGGCAAAATGAAAGGAAGAGGTTTAAGAGCAGGTAATGCAATCCTCCCACCACGAGTTTGGATTGACGGCGATGAAATCGAGGTGGTAGAAAAAGACACTTGCACTACAATCCTACAGTAGTTATATTCTGCACATAAATGAGAAATTGGCTAATATGCCATTTTTGTCAAAAACTGCACTCTTGTCAAGTCCCCACTGCATAAAATTGCCAAAACAAAACTATTTGCGAAGATAACAACTTGTAATACTAGATGGCTAATGTACAATATAAATGAAAAATTGTCAGGTTGTGAATCCGATGATTCAGCAAACTTGTTTTTCGTTAATCTTTTATAATTAGAAAAAAACTTATGAATGTAAAAGGTTCAAATAATTTTCAGTTTTTGCATCTTATCGCACGAGTTTTTATTAAAATGTTTTATGAAATGGATGTTTTCATTTATTTATGACAGCTATTCATGCATAAAAATGAAAAGGGGAAGGGACATGTAAATTTTAAATATATCAAAATAAACATATAAATATCAGAAATATGATTCTTCATCAGATTTGTCATCGTGGGTTGTTATACCAATACACTTTTTGTTCGGAGGCAGAACGGTACATTTCTTTAAATTCTAAACTTGCTTACGTGTAAGTTCGACTACTTTTGTTAACGTGAAGTGACAATCGTAATAAGGGCCAATTGTTGCACAACCGTTCTGCGATTTTTCAGATGGTATCTGAACACTTTCACTAGTGGTTCCGTATTTTTAAAATAATGTAAAGTCATATCTAACAGGAATTCACATCACGATAAATGAGAACGTATGCACGTTATCCAAAACAGATGACCGTTTGACAAATTTCCCCTGCTTTGTTAATGAGAGAAAAAAATGGCTACTGTGATTAATAATAAATTTTCGTCGGTTTTATTCAACGGCATGTTTCCGGCATAGGAAAATAAATTTATGAAAATTTCAAAAGTTGATTGCATCTAGTAAACCTTATTCATCCAACAAAAATGTTAAAGTTGCATTTTTCTCGATTTCGTGTTCAGGCACGTTAGCTAATTTCTCATTTACGGGCAGTATCGACATATGCGCCTATTTCTGTCACAGAAACATCAAATATATCAATGATTTCGACGTGAACGAATCAATATTTTGGAACGGTAGCTTAGTTCAAAAGCTACAAAACAAGGTCTTTAAGATCGCATAATGTGGATATTTACAACCATTTAATCCTAAAAAAAAAAACAAATGAAGCGCTCTTAGTGAATCCAGTTTTTTCTGCCTTCATCCGTATGTCGAAAGGAAATCCAATAGACATTTCAATGTGTTCAGACGAAATTTAAACGTCTTTGACGAAATAGGTATCAAGAATCCGATAATTCATATAAAAAATTACTTAAAGCTAGGGCTAATAGGAGTTGGGTAGAATACTTGAGGTTAGCAATGTACCGTCAAAGGACAGGATCTAGCGAGGAGTATGGAACTGGGGGTTTGTTATCTCATCAGAGCGTTGTCGCCATTTTTCGAACGGTATTGTGGTTCTAGATTCAATTTAGTCTAGAGCTCGACCGGCTGTGGTGCCTGGTGGACGACGATAAGACTCATCAAGATGAGGGAACAAAACAAACATACACTAATAAATAAAAACAAAAGCAATGGAATTACATTCTTATACTAGACATTTCCAGAAACACATGAATCAACTGCATATAGCAGAGATCACAAGTTCCCAACACGTCTCGGATAGGAATATCGGGCTGTTTTTCTAGGGCCTAATACCCTGGACAGACTATGGCTTATATCATGTAATATAGGCTGTCTTGCAATGAGCACTCATACGTAGGATTTCCAGTGAAAACTAGATGTATGAGTGCTCATTGCAAGACAGCCTATATTACATGATATAAGCCATAGTCTGTCTGGGGTATAAGGGTGTTCAAAATACGCTCTCTGACGACCGCTCATTGCCAAACTGAGTGATCTGTATATATTTTTTAAACTTTATTTTTTAGATTTTTAGCCGTAAGCTAGTGATCTATGTCATTGTAACCGACAGATATTGCTGTACCCGAGGTTTATTCTAGGGAGATGTGCATCTATCAAGTAGTGGTTGGACATAAGTCTACTCATCACGTGAATGAAGTCAAGACTTACGTCCAAGCCTTTAAACCACGCTTTCGACGAAACTAATCTAATTTCAACAATTTCTCAACAATTTTTGTCTCGTTTAGAAATCATCGATGATTGAAACAATCATTATTTTGTTCAAACCTGTAAGAGAGGTAAAGTGCGGGGTGTGCTTAGCGTAACATAATTTAGATCTTAGCTAACATCAAAGGAGATTATGATAACATATACACGGTAACCTCAAAATATCCAATAATGACTACAAACTAGGCATTTTCGAGGGAAACTTGGACTACCCATTAAATAAGTAAAATGTTACCCATTTATGAGTAATTACAACTACAAAAATAAGATGAAAGTATTCATTTGTGAGTAACCAATACTCATAAATTAATATTGTTTACTCTTTTATTGGATAGTTCCATTTTCCCTCGAAAATGCTTACTTTTGCAGTCAATATTAAGTCTTTTATAGTCATTATTGGGTATTTTGCTGTTCTCCTACACGGGAACTACTGACAACAGAAAACTCAATTAATTAATCGCATTCGATTGACTCGAACTAATTAAGGAAAGAAAATATATATATATTCATCAGCGCAGGCTCTGAGTTGACCGATGAGATTATATTTTCAGTACGTAGCCTTTCTTTCCTTAGAAAGAGGTCGTGCCCATTGTTGTGAAAAAGGCGAACGAGAAACATCCATTTTCATTTTCATTTTCCTGAAAACCCACAATGCCACTCGCTCGCCGGAACCGGTGGTCAACAAGGATTGGCAATAAAATTCAATCACCGAGTGAGATCTGGACAACCTCTGTTTCGTCGGTCTGTATGGTTTCCGGAGTTGCTTCCGACTGCCGTTATTGTTGCCTTTTACTACGCTGCCGACCATACATGTATGTCAAAAACAAATAAAGTAACTTGGGAAATGCAGTAATCAGTCATACATGTCTACCTGCTTCCTTTTTAACAGTAAAATCGCGTTTAAGTTAAATGTCTAACCTTGACAATGAAGCATATAATTCGAATAGTTTGAAATTTCGTTTCCTACCACCAAGTAATATTATGAGATTCTTTATTCTAGAGCTTCGAGAATAGAGAGTTTCATGATAGACCTAAATATCCAGAAATGCCGAAATGGATAGCTTCGTTTACTTTAAATTAAGGATAGAAACATGCCAAAACTACTCGACTGTGTCAATTTCATCGCAAAAATAACGAAATAGACAACCCAATTTCAACGAAGGACACTGTTTAATTGGGTTCAAACTAAAATAATCCTTCGTTTTTCTAATTAACTTTTATTAATTGAAATTCACCTTCAAAAACCTTCAAATTAAAAAAGTTCAATCATCAGTGAAACTGTTTTGCTTGGAACGTTTCTACAGTACAAGTTGGATGAAAGCCGGAAATAAACTCCCAAATCGGATTAAACGAGCAGTGCGAATTGAATCCAAAATTCTACGGTGTGGTGGTGCGGTAAAAGTTAATCGCCTAATCCATTTATCATCCCACCAGACAAGGTCAGAACAACATAATAAAAGATTGGAAGCATAATAAGAGCTAATTCCGTCTTTAGTCAGTTACATTTTGTTGTTGAACTACTACTAACAATAGGAAAAAGAGTATCTGTGTGACGTAGGGTGATTTAAAAGTTTGGAAAAAGTATTACTTTATTTTTTTTCCGTCCGCCGTCCAGGGCTCTACATTTTCAAAGCTCTAAAATGAAGTCGAGTTTTGTTTCTCTCATACAAACGTGTTCAACGCTTCATTTCTATATCGCCTAGCTAGACTATCAGCAAGAAATGATAATGAAAAAGAAGCACGCTTAGAAGGAAACGCTGGCTGTGGATCTTCTCGTCGTTGCTTTGCTCATCGCTTTCAATGTAAGTAACGGCGATTTTCTAGTTAAACGAAACCTCATTATGGGTTTCAATCCCCTTTCACGAACACTCTATCACCGCTCTTTCAATTTGTTTAAAATGCGTTAGGTCCCGTTTTCGTCAATTTTTTTTAGATAAATATGTGGATGGAAGATAAATTAAACATATTACGTGTAATCTTCAAGTGTTTTCACGTGACAAATGCTTTAAATATGTAATTTCATTTTCCGTCATATACGTCATGAAACCTCTTTTAATGTGTTTCATGAAAGAGAAAACTATCAAAGTCGAGCGCTCTTTCGCTCATCCGTTTCACCGAAGCTTGAAAGGAAGACCAATGGAGCGACGGGAGAAAGAGAAACAAGCGTTTGAACATTTGTTTGTGCACGCCGACTGAGATTCTAGAATGCTGCGAAGCTGTTCGACTTTAACAGAAAAATAAAGCCAGCAGTCTTTTCGTCGCATTGATTTTGTCAATTGAAACTGATATTGTGACACCCTGCCGCCGTCTCTCAAGAAAGCAATTTGCTGACGATTTAAAGATATATGGTGGTACGCTGCATCGAGGATTGTCTTCACCTGCACATGTTACTCAACATGTTTCTTCACTGGTGTCGCTAGAATAAATTTGTCATCAGCATCGCGAAATGTCACGTGATGTCCTTCTATCGTTCCAAAGACCCGATAATTTACGTTTACCACATCGGTGATCTGTGTTTAATAGGGTGGACCATGTGACCGTTCTTGGTGTTGTGTTGGATTCGAAACTGTCCTTCCATTCCTGCCTAAAAGTGCTATATTGCTCCTAAAAATCACTTTAGTCATATGGACTCCAAACGACGATACATGGAACCTAAGAATCGATCGTGTCCAAAAAAGGTTCATAGGGCTTGCCCTCAGGAATATACCGTGGCGTGACCATTCTAACCTTCCAGCGTATCCCGATAGATGCCATCTGATTGGTCTTGAAACGCATCCTGATCGAGGACGAAAGTTACAAAGACAACCTACGTTTGTCGTTCAATTACTCAACGGTGTCGTCGATTGCTCCTACCTTCTATCACTCATTGACTTCCGTGCTTCTGGTAGGATGTTACGTCAGCGGCAGCCGGGACTTCATTGTACTCTGTATGGTTATAACCAGCCTATATCTGCAATGGTTCGATTGTTTGCATCCGTTGAATCCGCGTTCGATATGACCACGACTCAATTTGTAAAAAAAAAATCCTGGAAAATCGACGAAAATTTTTCTAAGTCTATGAGTAATCCCCGTTTTTGCGAATTTGAGTGAATGGAACTCAAATTTGAGTTCGTTTGTCCCCGTGTAGACTTAGTGAAATAAATCTTTGATTTCTCATTATCAGTAAGTTTTTTTTCTACAAAATGGAAAATTTTACTCAATCACTGAAATTTTGAGATTTTGAGTCAAATATGACTCAAGTTTGAGTGACTCTCACTGGCCGTGTGCTATTTTTGGTGAATTTTTTTCGTGTGAAAATGAAGTACAGATTATGGTTTGGCATTTTTCTACACATAGCTATCGCCGTGTTGTGTTTAAGTAATAACATTCTATCATGATCCATCGTGTTTAGCGTTTGACATGAGCCTCATCAATAACTTCAGGCTGCCACTGAAATTTTAACCTTTACTTCACACAGCTTTTCATTGGTTGGAATGGGAAGCATCGCGTGAGAAATGCGCTTCTTGTTCGGAAAATAAACATTAATTAACACTTTGCGTTTGCATCGCCCATTTTTCATAGCCATCCGGAAGAGGAAAAAACAACTTACATAACATGCTGTGGAGAACTCTCTGGTTTTTATAATGAAAAAAACTATCCTGATTGTAGGTGCGCTATTTGTAAAGATGTAGGGGGTAACAGAAATCTGTAAATTGTTACATGGCATTGAATGATAAATTTATTTTTGCACGTGTTCCATGCTTCTCTAACGATGTTACAGCACTGTTATGCATCGTTAATCAGATTGTATATTTTATTAAATTGCAGAGAAATTAAGTGATTAAAATGAAGTGGTTGCTTTCCTTCATTATTTTAGTCAGAAATGTATTCCATGAAATAAAATGAGATCTTAGTATTAACAAATTTAAACTGATTTAGTGAATGATACACAGTTATTAATTGAGAGCTGTATATCCCAATAGTTGGCAATTCTCCCACCACACGGCGCTTGTGTACCATTATTGTTTCCTATGATAACTTGACAGCGCGCAGAGATTGAAGGTTGTGGTCTTCGGCAAAGTTGTTCAGATGGATACGATAGATCACGATTCTCCAACGACGCGGCGCTAGTGTGCCAATTTCCAACTAATGTGTATATTGTGTAGAAACCGCAATAAAACTCTATGACAAAGGAAGTCGAGAATATTTCCAACCCGAAAGATTTCCTCCGGTTAGGTTATATGAGACCCCACTATGTTGGATGCCATACGATTTCCAATCAATCAGCTACCCTAGATTATTGTAATGCCATTTTCGAGTGAGATAACTTGTCTTTAAATTTGACTCATGTAAATTCTTTTTATCGAGATAAGTATATTGTGTTTATTTGTTTGATTAACTGAAATGTAAAGGATACAGCTCCGCACTGGATGTGAGCTTTAGGCGTTTGTGGATTATATACTTGCTACAGGCATGAAATGAAGCTGAAAGCCGTCTGCTGATTAGCTGTTTTGATTTCGTTTTAAGAACGAATAGGCGAAAAACAATAAGACAACGATGCCTTTTCTGTTGTTTAAAAAATACTGCTTTTAATTTACTCCTAATATTGTCTGTGTCGATGTCTTGCAAATAATACAATAATGCTCCAAAAGCAATCATTACATTACGAGGTATGTTTCAAAAATATGCCACACTCAAATTATGTAGAACGAACCTCTGCGCAAATATATGTATCAGTTGTGAAAAGAAGTGTTAAGCAATTTTTTTACATTTTCGTGGAAGCATTTTTTGTTGAAGCTAAAAAAATATCGTGACGAGATATGAATGATACGATACACAGTATACGGATCCCATTAATATAATAATCGATGTTTGCCTACAATTACCTACTGAGATCCAACCTATCTTTTACAATGCCACATGGAGACTATTTCCAGAGTACTTATACCAAAGTTTACTTTCCGACTGAAGAAAATCCGCTAGGATTCCAGTAAGTAAAGATTGTCTATAACTTAAAGTGATCAGAAGAATGAAAAACTTCAATCCCCATCAACTTTCATCGAAAGCGTCCCTCACTCCTGTTCCAAAAGCATATACAAAAACTTTCACTGGAAGAGAGGGAGTTTCTTTGTACTTATCTTTTCAGTCTGCACCCACTTGTTCTAAGCAATATATTATGTTATGTTTGCGCTTTACGAGTCGTTTATTTTGACTCGCCAATTGAGATAGAGATTTAATCTTTCTAGAACATTTTTCAAAAATGGAGTGTTGCTGAATTCAGGTTAGAAAAGTAATTCAGACTCATAGTATTGGTATATTATTTTGATTTAATTATATTTGATTGTTTTAATTGACGACCATAATAATCAGATGAGGTTGTATTTTTGACTAGACGAAAATTATCTATATTCTCATTCGTTCATCATAAGGTTGGTTTCCTCCCTTTAACCTATACCGACCTTTGTTCATCCCACATTATATAATGATAGAGTCAAATATATGGCTTTGCATTTTATCTGTATTTTCATTGGAAATGAAGTTCCTCGCAAAAAAAATGTGTGCTATACAGCATCACTTATGCTGTTTAGTGTCAACAAGTAATCCCCAGAATCTGCCATCACGTCAACTTATACGTGCCAAGTGGAATAATATTACTGAAAAAGAGGGGGAAATAGAAGAATGAACGTTTATTCGGTTATGCCGTCATCAGTTTAGTGCAACGCGTCACAGAGCAGTAGGCTACGCCTGCACTCCTTTGACGTTGAGATGTTGCCAATCCTATCACGTTCGATATCATCGGTCACGTTTCCACATAGTAGACTGGGAGCTCACTTGGGAAAACTTGAAACTCCATGAAATCGATTGTGGGATCATCTAGCATTTAAAGCGCAGGCAGATATATAGAAGCTAAGGCCGGGCGCCCACTGATGTGGCGGAAGTGTGGCTTCTACTAGCATGTCAAAACATCATGTCGACGTGCGACGCACGCCACACGACTTGATGATGTTTTAACATGCTAGCAGATGCCACACATCCGCCACAGGGTTGCCAAATTGAAATCTTTTTTTTATTCGAAAAAATCTTTTCATCTTCGTTTTATCACATACATCTTTGATGATATCTGTATTCATAATTTATGTATTATATCCAACTAAAATTGTCATAGAAAAAAGATTGATGGATTTTTTATCAATTAACATTGACATAGCAAAAGAGAATGCTCCCTTTTCATGCCAAAGCAAATTAAAAAGGTGATAAGAGTGCACTATGGGCCAGGAATGCAATCTAGCGGGACAACATTAATAACTCCGAAACGAAGCATTTCCGTGTCTTGATGTCTTCAGAAAAGTATCTAACATTAATTAGGACCATCTATTGACATGAAAAAATACGTACTCTCCATTTCTCGATATTGAAGGGACTAGCGAGATATGGAGAGATTGAGATATAAAGCAAGAATAATAAACAACTCTTCTTTAGACGATGAAATTCCATAGCCTATTGTTTTCGAGTTATTTGGATTACAGGAGATATTTGTTAAAAAAATGATAAATCAGCACAAAAGTTAATTATTGCCGTGTTATTTTTAATTTATAGGAATTCGACTGCAAATTTCAAATTCAAATATCTCGCAAAACGCGAAAAATCGCAACGCAAGATTTTCAGGACAAAGTAAACAATTATAAGTGAACAAAATATTTAAAATTCAGAGAGGTATAACTTGATGTTTTAGGTATATGCATTGTGATCGAAAACCTTTTCATAAATTTTGTGGCTAAAATCAGTTTATTCTAAGGCAAAAGTTTTGTGTGTAGTGTGTTCACATCAGGAAAAAAAATAAACTTACATGATTATTAATGGAAATATCCAAATAGATTGGAAAGCAGTTTTTGAGCAAATTTTTATAGTTTTTCTAAAAAAAACTCGAAAACAGCAAGCTGTGGAATTCGGACATTTTCAAAAAAGTTGTTTAGCTGAGATTTAGAGAAGTTTATAGGAGCCATCTCTGCGGATCAGTTTTGAACTTCGGATTGCATTCCGGGCCCACTGCGGAGTAAGATGAACAAAAATTGCACGGAAGTGAATGTAAAAGCTGTTAGATTTAACAAATTAAGTAATCTTTTTGATATGTTTAACCATAATTTAAAACTTTCTCGGTATTAAAAAAACGTATATGTTAAACCTAATAATAAGTTTGGTTCATAAATCTCTGAAAAATCTATAGAAATACAATTAAACTGTAGTTTTGGGCAAATCTGGTTGGGAACCCTGCACCGTCATAAAAAAATCATGATAAGATTCTACTTCCTCTTTAGTCCAGGATAAGTCTTTCTAGTGCTAAACTTAATTCATATCCAACGCCTTGCTGATCACGTAGAAGCTGCCACCTTACTGAGTTACAATCCAGAAAAAAATATACATGCTGTTGACGCTGATAGCGAAACA
Source organism: Ochlerotatus camptorhynchus (assembly GCF_037179485.1). Taxonomy (NCBI): domain Eukaryota; kingdom Metazoa; phylum Arthropoda; class Insecta; order Diptera; family Culicidae; genus Ochlerotatus; species Ochlerotatus camptorhynchus. The sequence continues at coordinate 4,626,573 of NW_027040545.1, read as the reverse complement.
ACAGTGGCGCTTTTACTGCTTTAACAAAATATAGGGTGGATGTTCCTTATGTCGTCTTAACTGATTCCATTGCATACATTGGGAAGCATAGCGTTTTATTCGACAGTTTTCTATAACAACCAAAAATTGTGCTGGATACAAATATATCGATTTAGACAGGCCAACAATGATACCATTAGCCCTACTCGTAGATGTAAGGCCCAGAGATAGCAGACAAGAGATACACACTGATGACCCGGCTCGAGCAGAGTGTTGTAGTAAAGCGTCTGACTGAATAAGTAATGACAGTAGTAATGAGGTCGCAGCAGGCAGGTTGAATTTTTCATGAGAAAATTAGTGGCGTGTGGAACAGATGGCATTAGTAAGGATTTTTTTTTAGCATGTTTTGTTAAGGCAATTTTGGAATAAAGTATTTTTTTAATTATCTGAATGTCTTCCCAGCTCCGTCAGAGGCGTCAAGTTGGTCAATAGCAGCCGGTGCGGATAAGTTGGGTGTCATCCCCCTTTCCTACTCTCTGTGATTTTTATTCAGGTACAAGGGAACGCTTCTTTCAATAAAATCAATAGCAGATTTTTCGTTGAGAACCAATATTCTGTTCATAGAAATGTGTTTACTGTATTCTTATGTACAAGCGAAACACAGTGAACCAATTTTGATGAACAGAATTTTCATCAGGAACAGATGCAACGCAACACCAGTTTTTTTTCTAATATCTCACTACACCATTTTGATAAACATTTCTCGTGGGATCTAATAAAGAAAGGTTAGTAAGTTCGTTGTTCCACTACCTTATTTGTTTATGCTTGACAGATACGTTTATTTCGTCTACAATGTGCAGACTTCTTCACTGTATTGTGCAAGTGAAATTAAATGGAAATTACTAACCGTTTTCTCTTTCTTTATACATATATTCCACTAAGACGCCCACATTCATCAGGATTAATTTAGAATGTATTTGATCTTCATTCCTGCAAGAAACATCTTGTTTATCATATTTACTCTAATTGAGATGGCTGAAGTTGTTTGCAGAGCATTTTTCATAATAATAATAATAATGCTATAATATTTTCTCGAGATTTCACATCGCAACGTTGTCTTCTCAAAATAAAGAATACTACGAGAGATTTTTTCAAAATGAATATCAAGAGAGTTCAACTCAGCTATTCAAACGGTTTAAGATACATAAACACGAAGTGCCCTTCTTCTTTTTTGGGAGTTACTAGAGTCACGTTCTCAAATGTCTGTTGTTGACTTCTAATGCCATCAACGATAATAGAGCTAGAGTATTTAAGATTCAGTTTTGGGACCATAAAGTACGAATTATATACCGCCAGCATCTGTAGAAATGTATGTAATAGTATTTCACTAACAAAATGTTCAGGTTTTGATGTTGTGATTTCGGGGGTTCGAGTTGCACCCCTAAAATCTGCGTACTTGGTACGGACCGTCTCACCTAGGTAATCGTTGTTATCATTAATGGAACTACTTTCCTTCATCATGAAACCCATGGATATGGATAAACAGATGTCGCCATGCCAATGGTGCAGATTCGATATGCAGATTAAAAAAAATCGTCAATTTCAACGATCGAAGGTCGCTCGCCCTCTGAGAAGCAGCACGAAACACCTAATTCATCAGCTTACGATACCCCTCCATTGTATTACAGCAAGCGCTATTCCTGCTCGCTATAAATCATGACCGCTGATAATAGCGGTGATTGAGTGGCAAACGTAGTTGCAATAGAAACCATTTGGTCTGGGTTCAATGACAACCGAGTTTCGTAGAAATGTTTGAGGTCAAATATATCTTGTCACGATTTCAGATGTCAAGAGATGAGACTCATGTGTCATGGGTCGTTGTATGGGGCCCATTTGGAGTTGCCTCCTTGGTTATACAGATTGCCAAATATGAGGCAGATCCACCGCAGTAAATGGCAGATCCGCCGGGGGTAAATGAAGCCTTTGCGTAAATTTTTTGCCTAATCGTTTTTCAGAGTATCGGTTTTAAGTTATGGCTATACGTTACTATTATGGTGTGTTCCAATTATGTCCTATGGAGTTTTCATAGGCCATAAAAGGAACACATCATAACAGGATCGTTTAGCCATATCTGGTACATCTATACTAATTCCATTTGTAATAAGGAAATAATTCCAAACAATCAACAGGCAATTTAATCTAGAAAGTAAATTTTCAAATTCGTTCAATTAATATCACTTCAAGAGTATCACTTCAAAGCGTACTCTCACTATTCACGTTTTTTTTACGATGGTTCAAATATCGAGCGAAAGATGCCTCCAATCAGAGCAAGCTGTTCGGCAGCTTCAGCAGATTTTATGTAGAATAAGGACCCAACTGAAATCGTCCAAGCCCAGTGTACAGTAGGCACTGGTCAGCTACGATTAGTGTCATTCCGATCCAAAATGACTTCGTGTCCGGTGAAATATACCAACAGCCCAAGCGAACCGTCATCAATCATGGTGAAACGTGATGTTCTTGAGGCAGACATTCGCGGTCACTCTACACTACAGCTCCAATATTACGTGTCTGCGACGCTTAATGATTTGAACAAATTTGAAACAGATTTTTGCCTTTCTCGTACACCTAGGATAGGGCGCCAATGATTTTTTTTAACCGCCCAATTTTCATAGCCTCAACCAAAGACCCTATGCAAAATTTGGGCTCAATCGGACATGATGGGGTGGTGCGAAATCGTCAAAGTTTGAAATTTTTTCATCTGAAAATTCTGCCAAGCTAAGGGATACATGATATTTTGGAAATTTAAAAAAACTTTGTTTAGGCCAAATTACTTAGAAATGCGTGAAATGTCGGGATCTAGAAGGCTAGCTTTGCTGTGGTTAGCTGCGCGCACGTTGAGTAGATAGAAAGAAGATTGATGATGATTCTGAAGATTTCCTGCAAAAATATGATGCGCGATGCAAGTAGATGCTAAAGATGAACTAACCCATTGGTAAAAATCTCCTACAAAATGCAAGTAGATGCGAGAAATGAAAGAAGATTTTTCAAAGATTTATTCGCTAGTGTGAGATTTGTTGAGCTTCTAGAATTGAGATATAGATGGTTCCCCCGAGGGGGGGATCTTGAGAGAACTCGAAAAAACGACTTTCTGACAGTGGAATTTTGCCTAAAATATTTTTGTTTGCTGTCAAATGATTTAAACATGCATGAAATACTTAAAAATCTGGACTTCGTGAAACTCCGGAATAGTCCTTATGAGTTATGACAAAAAATAATAAAGTCAAGCTAATACGACGTTTCGTGCATTTTGGAGGCAACTGGCATCCTTTTTTTTAACGATTTACTAAGTCTCAGGAAGTTGATTTATGGCCATTTTGTTTTAAATTAACACTGGATTCTGAGGTTTTATGCATTTGTAAGCCATTTGGCAGGGGAACCCTATCCCTGTCCACCACATATTGATACACCGTAGCACACATGATTTTGACATTTTTGGACAACCTGACAGTTTTGGACATACTGACGGAGACATAGGATGTAGTTTTGAAAAATTCGATGGTCACTTTTTTCCTACACATTTTATTGGCACCCTAACCTAGGTGTACCGGCCCGGATGATCATGTGTTATACCACAGTGTAGTTCGACAAGAGCGGAAAAGGTGCTCTTGTAATAGTTACTAGAATATGAAACGAAGCTTTGCACTAGTCACTAGACGAGTAGGTGGATTATTCACTATTTATTTACAATGCTTTTTCTTTATATTCAAACAGGAGCAATTGTTTGCAACATTTCTCTGGGGCCTTCCAATAGCCTAATCACTGCATACCATCCTAAAGGCGGTGGTTTGGTTGGCCCTCAGGGATTTTTTCGGGAATTTTCCGAGTTCTCTGAGCGCTTACCACACAATATATGAATTCAAAATCGATGCTGGCTTCGAAAGCTCTTATTTTACAACTGAGTAAATGCTCAACAAACCTTAATATCCATGGGTATAGGATAAGGGTTCTACTACCACTTTCATTTCAAAATTTAGCCAACCTAATTGTTAGAAAATCAGTCATGAATATTCAGTGCGAATTTTGGAAAACGTTGTAAATTTAAGAGAAGTTTAAAATACAAAAAATGTAGAATATATTACACCCGTTACCTATGAACTAAATTACAGTCACACATTTGCATATTTTTCAAAGATTGACCCACATTTATGATTGGGAGTTTATTACAAACACTTAAACGGTCAAGCCCTGAGTGGTGCGGAGTCACTCGAAACGCTTGTAAAAAAATCAACGATCAATGCTTATGTTCGTTAAACAAATTCGTTCGGAAGATATAGTATTAGGATCAACACTCAAAATGTTATCCTTAAATTAAATAGTAAACTAATAAATTAAGTGTATCTTAAAGGCTGGTCAAATTTATTCATGCCAATAAAAATGTACGATTTATTCATGCAATAATCACTAATGATTGTGATTATCCTGAACAACCAGAACTAAGACATCAAAGTAAACGGGTCTGATGGAAAGAAGCAAAAGCATATTCGACCGTTTGACTTGATATTTACCAGTTTCTTACGTGATAACCAATTTGAAACATATTCCGAGCTTTACAAAACATTGGCTCAATCAAGCAATTGTAAACAAATAATGAGAAAGTCACGATCGAGTCCTGATTGTTGCTTTGGAAAAAGGTGCCAATTTGTGAACTGTGTTATCAAGAAAATTTGTATTTTTCATGCAAAATAACTTGAAAATTGAAAGTGATCGACTCCGTACCACTCAGGTCAAGCCTACTATCCAACGAGCAAATAAATCAACAAATCACGTCGTTAACTAAAAGCAAGGCCAACTAGATGGAATTATTTACTTGTTTATAGATAACTCCTCGTTGTTCACCGATTGGCCAACGATGGACGCTCTGCTCTGCTATCCTCACTAGCATAGCTACATCTATGAACCAGGCAGAGAAAAAGTTAAATGACCAACTTTTAATTAAAACCAGACGTCGCATTGCCCAAAAACTAATTCTTCTCAATCACGTGCTAGTTTAGGGTATATGTTATAAGGTTAAATCCAAACTATTCTGAACTTACTCTCCATCGTGCTAAACATGAAAATCGTGTTGGTACGCGTGTGTAGGATAAGTCAATACGCCTTGTAGATACAGTGCCGTACCAATGGAGAGTTGAGAATCATCGCCGGAACTAGTTTTCAGTTCTCCTGGCACATAGAACGTATTGTATCCTATGTTAATTTGCATCCTTGTTACTACAGCTTCTAGCATTATAACCGCTCCCAACGAGGAACAAAACAAAAAGGTTCTAAATATGTAATCTGGGAAATCATTTAAATTTTAGATATTCATCAATGTGTCACAACAAAAAGTGTCTCTATAGGATATTTTGGAGTGGAGCTTCCAAATGACAAATAAACATTTAGGTGTTTTAACATTATGGAGGGTGGCCACATACATTTGTAATGCGATTCTAGCTAAACATCTTGAAAATTCAATAAGAACTACTTATAATTTTCCGCTACACAGACATATTATGTAAATCATAAGTAAACATGGAACATAAATCATAAGTCATAAGTCAAAACAGTTAAATTTATAAGTCAGCTTATGAAACTATTATAGTATTGAAAGTATTATAAAATCGAGCAGACTGAATGTGAACCTGGAGCGATCAGATTATCGAGTCCGTGATTTTTGCTCACGTCTATCAACGCTTGAGAAATTTAATAGGCTAAAGGCGTTTTGAGCACCTGAGCGTTCATGAGCGGAGTTAGTTTTTCACTGCTATATCGCTCAGGATTGAATACAGCTTCAGAACTAGTTTGATAATCATTAAACAATTAAAATAACCAGTTGTGAGCTATACGTTATGGAATTCTAAAGCTTTTTTGCGTCAGTGTAGGACAGAAGAAACACATGCGGAAACTTAAATCAAATTCCATTGAAAATTTCATAACAGGAAAGCCAAACTTGTGCCCGTTACTGCTGTGGCTGGAATCCTGCTCTTTTCCAAAGGAACGCTTCTGCATCCTCTTTGGGCAAACAAATTCATCAGTGGAAGCTTTTTACCTTGGGATGAGTTTGATATGATTGTATGCAAAGGCAGAAGCGGTACGATGTAGAATGCGAGTCAATTATGTACCTTTTCTAGAGTTTTTAATTGCCCCTGATTGGAAGAGTAAATAATTGGTGCATGTTTTCATGACGGGTTTCAGCTGATTTTTTTCTTTGGCTGAAATAAGAATTGGTTTGATAATCATTGGCAATATCCAGTTCTTGTTTCAACGAGGTACTCTAACTTTTAAAATACCACAATGATGTTTAATGTTTAGTGCAGCACAACTGCCTCATTTATAGACAGGTGTAATTTCGATTTAAACCCTCATAATTTGAGCCAGTGAAAAATATGATAAAGAGTGATTAAGGTTGAGACGTTTTGAAAAAGCATGGGGAGTATTAATATTCCCTTAAATCGTACAACTTAAATATTTTCTACACCCAACCGGGAAATGTAAGATTCTATTGCAGATTTGCATAAATAGTAAGCAGAATTTTCAATATTTTGTGGCATAAACAGATGCTATAAGGTGGTCATCGGATGTTTTGTTTCAAATAATTTTGTAATTTTTTATATTGGCTCATTTTTTTGAACAATGTTAGTTTCCCCAAATGCATTGCGTCTTGAAAATCATCTCATGCAGATTTTACACAAAATTGCTTGTACGTTTCAGTCCATAACATTTATATAAAACATATGCAGAGGATGTAATAAACCCAACCTTACATTGGATGCAAGAGAAACATGTTTTGCTTGTAGTTGTTCAAATACTATGAACATTAAAATCATCTAAATTGATTGATGAGCGTTTCCTAGAGATGAACTAGCCTAAGGCTAAAAATCTCTTAAATAAAGAATTAAAAAAAAAAAAAAAAAAAATGAGCGTTTCCGTAGAATAATTGCATACCTCATAACGTTGTGTTTCCTTTTAATTCAGCTTCTATTGGATCACTTTTACTTTCACTAATTCACCTTCACTAATTCACGTTCACTAATTCAATTTCATATTCACTATTCACTATCACTTTCACTAATTCACTTCCACTAGAAAGTACTATCACTTTAAAAAATACTATAACAGATACGGATTTCGTTTGCTAAGTGCAAACTTCTTCAGTGTCTAGTCATAGACTTTAGAGATGAACTAGCCTAAGGCTAAAAATATCTTTTATAAAGCCTTAAAAAAAAGTCATAGACTTGATGGTGAAATCATTCTGCTGACTATCCAGAGAGTTTGTAGGTCCCCAATGCGTTCGAGCAAGGAAAGAACATTAGTTTTTCTTTGAAAACCTTGTATCCTGAAGTGGCAGACTCAGCACTGGGAACCAAAGTGCGACTTTTAAGCATCTTGAAAATCAGCGTTAAAGATGTTATTTGCTGATAATTTTCTCTCCTTGATACGCTCAAAAGACACCTCTTTGAAATGTTCCACACTCGACAGCTTCTCTCTAATTTTTTTTAAATATTCTATTGCAATACCTTTCCTTAGCACTGCATACGATTTTTTTTTCATAGCTCAGCCATTTATTGATGAATTTTAAATCTATTGGTGCCATTTTAAACTACAGATTGTATATTTTTTTTTCGGTATTAGAAGATTTGAAAATTACTGAGTAATGGTTTTCAAATATCACCAATTTGCCGTTACACAGTTTACCGAAGACATCGTGTTCAGAGTGTTAAAGAATCGAACTCACTTTGAACGGAACCTGAATAAATTGTTGGAAATTTCAAGTTGAGTAGTAAATGTAGGAGAACACTGTCAAGTCAACCATAAACAGTTAAGCATGCAAATGGTAAATAAGAAGTATACTGTATGGCGCAATATGAATAAGAATACTGTATTCGAGCGTTTGTCAATCCAGTCGTGGAAATTCAGACAAGTTGGTCAGAAGCATGTGAGTACTAAAATAACGAGATCTTACTCCCTTAAATCTTTTGATATCCTAATATCACTGTTGCGATTAGTGGGTTAATTGTATTGACGTTTTATTGGTTGCTATATAATTTAATTTAAGGACTATTTTGGGGTTTTTAGACCAATTTCAAGATTTCAATGTTTAATCAATGCACAATTACGATGCTTGAATATTATTTTGAGAGTTGTCGTATTGAAGATTGTTATAAGAGTCAGCAAGCCATTCTAAAGGGTTTAAGGACATTTTTGCGCTTTAGAGAAATGTTTTGTAATTCTAGGCTAATTTATGTGAATTTGATGCCATTTTTTGGAGATGTTACGAATGTGATGTTGTATTTTGAAAGGCTTTAGAACGCAAATTGGTCGTTTTAAGTATTTTATAATTTTTGGCATTTTTTTTGCTTTTATCTTAGTTTTTTGATTAGGTTTTAGTAAATCATGAAGTTTGCAGACTTGTTTTGGCATTTCAAAGCCATTTTGGAGCTGTTAAGGGCAATTTGGAACTTTAATTAAACCACAAAAATTGTATCCTACATGAAGCTCGTTAAATCTCATGAATTTTATTTCCTCCGTTTAAAAAGCAGACGCACTCAATCCGGTGAGATAACTCATCCTTCGGTTGAATGCCATATGCTAAAAGGAGATACAACTTATCTAATAATCATATACTTTATTCAATGGCAAGCGTGCTCTGTGAAATTTAGCAAACCACACCGAAGACGTCATTTTCCATTTGCTCTTTAAGCATAGAACCCCACATACCCACGTACCTACATACCAACATTCGATTCAGTTTCTCGACAGAATTGAATTGGAATACAATTTATGCATTTGCACTCCATTGAACTAGTGAGAACTGAAAATAAATCGCTTGACTTTATTTTTCTGCACGCTATGGAAGATTTCCACTTGTTGACACATTTTATATCCTCTCATTCCAGTCATACAGAATAGGTACAATTCAAATTGAAGCACGATAATACAAATCGAATCAACAGTAGACGAACGAACTATTTCAATATTGAAATTCAAATTGATTTCAATCACTGATTTAATTAATCTCAGATCAAACAAACAAAGATCTGATGCCCTATAAATTATCATTATTCAGCAGTTTACAATGTTTATATTGACCAAACCTCAACATCTTCTTTAAGACCAGGTCTGAGAAAACTGTCGTTTACAGCTTGAATCTGAAGATCATGATGAGGACTCCACTGCTGAGCATCGCGACGCACCATAGGTCCAAAAGCCAAGCTAGCAGCTTGCTATAGTAGAAATGATGAGCTATATTTAATGTACTATGATAAATAAACTTACTCGGAAAAGAACTTGTCTACCACCGGTGAAAAGGCCGTACGACGTTGAAGGATGCTGCTTCCGCTGCTTCGTAGAATGTAACATAGACTCTACTAACGTTGAACGGGATGATGGTACGTGCTCTCTTCAGGGTTGATTTGTTTCGAAAGTTTTACCAGTAAAAGATTTTCCAAAGCTTGAAGCAGACGAGCGGCTTCATTCGATTCTCAGACACTCAGTAAAAATGTGTCTTATTAAGTGAGCTCAGAACATACAACCCTGTTGAAAAGAGCTTCTTCTCTGCTCTGTGTACGCAATTTAACCGCTTTGCATAAATTTTCAATGCGCCATAAGCTGTATTCTGGTCGTCTCAGCAGGCATTGCTTGCATCAGTGGTGCATGTATATATGAACTGTGAAATCTTTGGCATGGCATACTGCTTACAGCGATATCGACACTGGAATTCATTCATGACATACAGCACCGAGAGTAGCAAATCACGACTGCGGTTCAAAGTTGACCGTGCTGCTACCGCGTGGTTGCAATCGTCAGTGATTCGTCATCATTACCAACGGGGATGTTGTGATGGATGCAAGACCACCGCTTTGTAATGTTTCAACAAAATGGACTCTTGGGGTTTTTCTTTGTGCCATTGTTTGAAATGAGTTTTCAGTGTTATCAACCAATAAATATTAGAAGTCAGCTGAAAGCTTTTCAAATTGAGAAAAAAGCAGATGAATTAATTTCGATCATCCTGTAGGGTAGAGTGCTGCCTCGTCGTAAATGCCCATTTCCGTTCTATCGAGTACAAAAAAATAATAAAACAAGTTAAAATATAAATCGGATGCTAACTGTGGGTGCGCTGAAACGGGAAACTTCATAGAGCCAATGATGTCATACTGCTGATGACATCGTTGGATCTATGGAATTTCCCGTTTTGTAACAAGCATTCAGACTAAAAAATGGGCATTTCCCTTTACCCCGTGGTCTCACTTGTCCCGATGTACCTTTATCAATGATTTCACGGTGGACATGTCAATAATACGTTTAATCGGATAATTAAGGACATCCTAATAAACCGACTGTCAAATCCATACTAACGTTACGTTACGTTAGGTTAGGACGCAATTGAAACTCATATTTTGTCATACAAATCGGCGGGTCCTGACGAACTCGAGTACCCCCTACTAACGCACCTACCGATCGAAGGGCAAGTCCTTATGCTTTACCTCTTCAATAAACTTAGGACCACCGACTCCTACGCAGCATCGTGGAGGGAGAGCCTGGTCATCCCAATCCCGAAGACGAATGAAACCACAAAGGACGCGACAAAATTCCGGCCCATCGCCCTCACTTCCTGCATGAGTAAGGTTTTCGAGCGGATGGTGAACCGCAGGCTGAAGACATTCCTGGAAACCAACAACTTGCTCGATCATCGACAACACGCCTTTCGGCAAGGATGCGGCACCTCGACTTATTTCGCCACACTGGGAGACGTGCTGAAAGACGCCTTTGACCAGGGACACCACACCGAAATTATCTCGCTGGACATCTCCAAGGCATTCAACAGCACCTGGACTCCGGCCGTACTTGCCAAACTCGTCAGTTGGGGACTTTAGGGACACATTGTCCATTTCGTTCGGAATTTCCTCACTGACCGCGCTTTCCGTGTCGCCATCGGAAATACCAAATCCAGCAGCTTCCAGGAGGAAACAGGGGTCCCCCAGGGATCAGTGATCTCTGTTACGCTCTTCCTAATCGCGATGAACGGAATCTTCAGCCAGTTGCCAAAGAACGTACGCATCTTTGTGTACGCCGACGATGTGCTCATCGTGGTAACCGGGACCACCACAACACGCACCAAGCCGCGGTCACAGCCGTCGTAAAATGGGCCGAAGCTGCTGGTTATCAGCTCTCAGCTAGAAAAAGCGTTAGATGCCACGTCTGCCCGTCACGACACAGGGTTAGCGGGGCTGCCATCAAGATTACCGATCAAGCTATACCCGTCAATAATTCCATTCGGATCCTAGGCGTACTTGTGGACCGCACGCTCTCTTTCGTGCCCCACTTCAATCAGGTGAAAAAAGATTGTCGAAGCAGGGTCAATCTGATCCGGACCATATCCATCGATAGCAGGCTGTTGTACGGAACTGAGCTTACATGCATCAACTCGGAGAAGCAGGTTGAAATTCTCGGTCCAACTTTCAACAGCAGCATCAGAATCATTTCAGGCCTCTTACCTTCCACCCCCGCCGATTCTGCGTGTGTCGAAGCAGGGGTTCTATCTTTCCGGTACCGTATCATCAACGCTACCATCTACAAAGCCGCCTCTTTTGCCGCCAAGACATCAGGAAATGGCAGAATCTTCCTCCTCGATGAGGGGGATAGAATTCTGCAGACGATCGCCAGCATCGACCTCCCCCCGGTGGCTAGGACCCACTGGCACGGAGAGAAGAGTTGGCTCTCTTCCAGCATCAGAGTCGATCACCACATAAAAAAACCGGTTTAAAGCAGGAGACAACTCCGCGGCCCTCCGTCGCACAGTAGCAGAGTTGATAAGATCCGATTACGCCGAATATACTCACCGGGACACCGATGGTTCCCGATCCAACAAGAACTATGTTCAGCAACTCCCACCCACCCGTGGATTCAGGCTACCATAGAGTACGCCCCGAGCAGCACCGTTTTCGCATGGATACCCGGTCACTGCGGAATACCCGGAAACGAGGTAGCCGATCACGGACAAAGTTCCCCTCCGAGATCTTCGACGATGGATAAAGACAACCGTGCAGAAGGCTTGGACCGACCAGTGGTTCAGCACCCGAGAGCCTTTCATTCGGAAGATTAAGGGAACCACGGAGGCATGGATGGACCTCCGAAACCTACCGGATCAGAGAGTGCTTTCGAGGCTGAGGACTGGACACTGCCGGTTGTACTACAACTTTGGCGGCGGAGGACCCTTCCGCAAGAGCTGCGTAATCTGCCACGTCCCGGCGACCGTCGAACACGTCCTCTGTGTTTGCCCCGAATTCCAGGATCTCAGGGAATCACCTCCAGCATCCGGAACCTGCTCGGAGAAGATTCGCCTGCTGCAGACGCCCTCCTAGTCTTCCTTAGGGAGGCTAACTTGTACCATGAAATCTAGGCAGATTATGTTTCTTAGCTTTGTTTGTATGTTAAATTTTTCTTTCGGCTGTCGGAATGGCACCGCACGGGATGAGCCTTTGGACCTCGTCACGGTGTCGTCTTGTTCAGATGTGTGTTACTTGTTTTGAACTTGTTCCGTTTTCATGAAGAGCCAGGAAAGCTGTTACCCCACAGCTCTAGTAGCCGAGGGGGCATCACATGGGATGAGTCGTTTGGCCCTCATGATGGTGTCCATCCCAGGCACAGTCAGTAAAGAAACATTTTAAGTGTTATGCTAAAATCACTTTGTAAAACCACTCCTTAGGAGGTTCTCCTTCTGAGGCCTTACTTTCTGACCGAAGAGATGAACTAGCCTAAGGCTAAAAATCTCCTAAATAAAGCTTTAAAAAAAAAGTCATACAAATCCAGTCTAAAAGTGAGCTGAAGCGTAGGTTGCGCTTAGTAGTACGAAAATTAAATCATAGCCCTATTTATAAAATAAACTCTAAACTGCTATTCATGCCCTTTTTTTAGATTATAGCTTGTTAAGTTTCATCAGAAGAAAGCACAGTGCAAAGCCTGCTACACTCAACTGGGAAATGTAAGATTCTCATGCAGTTTTGAATTAAAAAGTAACCAAATCTGCAACGAAACATTTCATGGACAGATTATGTAATTGTGTAAAAGTAATCTTTGCATTGAATATGATCTAATGAATGTTTTGAACGAAAAAGTAGCATGTTCGTTAAAGACTGTTGAAAAAGCTACCAACACAGAAAAAAAAATATCTACACCCATTTGTTTTGTGTGTAGATAGAGATGAACCTTTCATGGTGCCTTTTTGCATAAATAGCGAATTTAACGTCCTCTGTTCACCACAGATGCAAGCTGTCTGTTCGTTATTAAATATGAACAATGATGAATTGATTGGAATTTTACATTTTCCGGTTAAGCGGCGCCGGTGGTGTAATGGTAAGCGGGACTGCCTCTCACTCTAAAAGGCCTGGGTTCAATCCCAGTCGGCACCGTCGGGATTTTTTGAGGCATAAAATCTTTAAACACGGGGGAAGTAAAGCCTCGGTCCATGAGTTGATGGGTTGATAGATAGGGTCCAGGTGTGGGTAGCAAAAATCAAGATCGATGGAAAAAAAATCCAAAGAAAAAAAAAACTTCTCCGGTTACACTGAATCGTTTCTTTTTCTTTTCGTAAAATCATCAATAATGGCTTGCATTCTGAATCATCAATCTTATAAATACAATACCATTCGCGGAACAGCCTGTGGCATATTGTTTTACCGTCAACTTAAAGCAAACGTTGGAATGACAAACATTTCCTCGAAAAATATTGTTTTCGTTCTTTGGACAGTACCTCAAACCCGGTCCGAATACGCAATCGGAAGACAATTTTGCTGTACGTTTTCCCTTTCGGCATTTCTGGGAAAGCAATTTTCTTGAAAAGTGAGCTGAGCGATATCGGGAAAAACCGAATGACGAAAAGGAAATGGTCTTTCCAGCTGTGATCTTTACTCTTGTATTCTCACTTCATTGAAGGAAAAATCCGCATCTGCAGATGTCTCGCATCCATAACAACCCTGATGTGCAGTCTTCATCAGTGTCATCCCCACTATCATTCGAAATGTTTTGCTCTTGTGAGTGTTCCACAAACATCCCAATTCATAACTTTTATTACGACGGCTTCCAAGGCTTGGAGATTTTTACTTTTCTAGAATTGTGGGGTATCATTTAGGTAGGTTTTAATTCTGCACGTTGTTGTTTCATTTGTATACCTGCTCTTGACATGTTCACATTATTGGGCTATATGTCAACGCAATTATGACAAATGCCAAAGAAATCTTTTGGTCATATATGCCATTTTACAGAAATTTTAACTTCTGTCAAACTGCATAAGTATTTTCAATTTTGAAAATTCCCTACGTTGTGCGAATGTGATTGAGCCGAAAGAATCACTCGGTTAAATCAGTCATTACAAATACAAAACAATTTGTTTGTGTATTTACTTCCTTACTTTCTTTTTACCCTACTTTCTCCAAGAATTTGCCTCAAATCATTACCCTTCACAGAGTTCTTTTCAAAATTCCTCTAAAATTAACATAAAAATCTCTCTAGGATTCCCATAACATTTTCATTATAGCGGTTCAATCAGGGCAATTAGGGCAATTAGGGAATTAATGATTCTTGCAAGAATTCAATGAAGCATCCTTCCATAATTGGTTTGCATTATTCTTTAGAATTTCAAGCAATTCATCTCAGAAATGTTTTGAAATTCTGGTCAGAATCGTCTATGTTCTAGATTAAAAGCCAGTGGAATTATCATCAGATTTTTTTTTTAAATCTCATAATTTAATTGAAATGGCACCCTCAAAACTCGATTCCTATGGTATTATTCTCAGAATTCTCATTTGAACTCTCTTCAGTTTTCACTTCAAATTATTTTTAGAAATGCATTGAAATTTTCCCTAGAGTTAATTGGAAGCAATTCTCATAAATCAATAACATCGGAGTTTTCTTGGAATAGTAATCAGATCCTTCTAGAATTTCTTCTCAGAACATATTTGGAATATTCATTAGAAATGAGCCAGAAATTTTTCATAATCGTCTCTAAATTTTCCTCAGACCACCCAACAAATTCAACACTGGACAAACCTTAAAATTCACCTGAAGCTTTTCTTACAATTACCTTAGATCTCTTTGAACAATTTACTTGGTGTTCTAGTCAAAACTCGCTTAAAGTTCTTTCCATCAATTCGGAATTAATTTCAGAAATACTTTTGTGTTGTCCCAGGAACTTATCAAAATCTCTTCAAAAAATTTTTTTTCGGAAGAGACGATGAATTTTATTTCTTCTGGTTATTGACCGGTGATTTCGGATTCCCGGTATTTTGCCAAATTCCACGGTTTCCTGGCTAGTGATCAGTTAGCTGAATCTGTAAATAAATACAGCAATTTTATCCTCTACTCTAGTATATTTAGAACCTTTGATTATGTTTTCAAGAATCAAGTTTTTTCAGTTAACTAGAAGATCGGTTTCAAAACTTGCGACCGACCATGTATTAAGTGTAGGAAACCACGCCACTAGGAGGAGGAAGGTAAAGGTGTACCTTAGCTTATTTTATGTACCTTTGTTTAAGAACACTTTTTTGAATCTCTTGAATTGTCCGATTAAGCGCAATTTTCCTCATTTGATTTAGGATGTCTCTATTTTTCATTTAAAATTTCTCAGCAAAGTTATTCTGGAAATAACTTTTAGAACTTGTCGATACCTATTGCCGATCAAGAGCTATTGACATTTATCTTATAAAAATAAACCCTTTTTATGCTGATATATCTGCTAGGGGCAAATATAAAACATATATTTTGACGGCATTTGAAAGAGCGTATGTTATGCTGCACAGATTTCTGTGAAATTTCAAAATTTCAACAGCTGAACGTTCTGTAAACAGTTCGGTGATTTTTCACAGTTTTTCAGAAAATTACAGTTTTTACTGTAATCTATAAGAATACTATAATAATCACCGTTAACCGAATGTTAGGCTATTGCAATTTTGGTTAACTTTCTCAGAAACCTGTGAAATAATATGTAACCGTTTAGTTACAATGTCCTAGGTTTTAATTTGCGCATGTTTTTTTTTAGGAAACTGTTGTGTTTGTTTAGTGTAGTAGGATTGTAGGTAAAATTGCTGTTATTGCAAAATGTATAAAGTTGTGTTAGTAGGTAGTTTGAAATTGATATTTGCTTATAAACTTAATTGGGTGTGACAGAATCGAAAGGGTGTTATGATCAACTGTGGTAGAAAAACTCAATAGGCGAAGGAGATGAATGGATGGGTGGTGATAAGCTACAAGGAAGGAAAATTGAGGAAATAAGGAACGAATTGAAAACTGGATGGGAAAAGGAGGGCTTTTGATAGCTGGGATGGTCAACCATTGCCCAGAAGTAAACCGGCGTTTGTGCCTAGAAGACGTGAGTGGAGTACAAAAGTGAACCAAAGTGCAGTGAACGACCTTTTTATGTTCCTGGTGTTCATTCAGGTGACTGAATTTTACCAAATATGATTTTGCCTTGGTTTTAAACAACCATTTGTCCTTTAGGACCTTTTTGGTTTATTCAACGGATATCCTCACGATCGTCACTTTTCGACCAAGTCAATCTCGACTGTCTTGGTCTAAATGTCAAGGACCTTCCACTCTCCGGCTTAATAATTTCCAGAAAGGAGAGCATTCTCGGACTCGGTAGTCCTAATTGTTAAGGTGGAAGACCCTTCTTGGCTCGACCAGGCACCATCTGCCAGACCAGTTGAAGACACCGATCCGCCATTGTCGACGGAGTGGTCAAGCCACGGACCGCCATCGCGGTCAAACAACAGCTGCCCAATACAATCACCACCAGCGAGCGTTCGCCATCGTCCAGCAAACACCACCGGTACGTACCAAGGAAGCAGAAACCCATAGAGCACACCCCATAATAGCCCAATAAAACCACCCGCACCATAATTCCATTTGAATAAACTTCTAGACTTTTTCCACCCACACTTTAGCTTCCAATTAATTTCACCATCACTTAAGAAATCCCACAGTTTCTGCACAGTTTGTTCCGCGTACCCCTCCGAATTACCCAGTAGCATGCCGGCCCTGTGACACAGTTCAGGAGTCTCATGCTACTGAGCTAGATATCCGGGAGTCTTGATTGAGCCACCAGGGTGAGTCTCATCTAGTCTCAAATATTAGTGTGAATAGAATATAATAAAATAGAGAACCTCCATGAGTTTTGTTGTTGCTATCCATCGCATAACATTCCATAAAAATTGTCTGTTTTAAATCAACTATTTTGGTTATGGCATTTAATCTTAATGCTTGGAATATTCTGGGTTAACATGACTCAACTCCTTCAAAAAAACAAATAGCACTCATCTTACTCGATTCTCCTCCTTCCATGGTTCTTTGGACGCAGGACATAAACAGAAGATGTTAATACATTCACAACCAGCTTGCCTTACTATTTGTCACCTCAAAGTAGCTTTTCTTGTGGCTTCACATTACCCGGAAACCAGGAAACCAACAAGGTAAAATCTCATTAATATCTGAATCTATTGTTGGATGCTCCCGAGAAATTTCCTGCCATCTACGATGCTGCCATCAGTGAGAGCGAACGTTACCATGTGCTCATTTATCGTTGCCTACTAAGGTAATAGAGGAATCTAATTGGGTTCATTAATCATTTTAATTTCATAAATTGTTAACGTTTTAATGAATGCTAATGGAACGTGGCACATCTCATCATAAGATACGCATGCTTAATTTTTATAATTTCTACTTCAATAAGCATAATTAACGATGATGTTATCACGGTTGCCTCTGGAATCTGATTATTTTTCTTCGTGACACTTCTCATTAGCGGGAGTTTATAATCCGTTTCAAAAGTAATGCGGATGGAATCGCTTACGAGAAAACCTATCGATGAACTTTTAATTAAACCAATCTGAATTTTATCCTTAATCGGCATGCACGAAATATCGTGCATTGAGCAGCTTTTGCGTGACGTGGTATTTAAATACTTTGAGCATCAACTATGTCTCATAGATATTTGTTATCGACGACCGTTGAGAAATCTGTCTCAAGATATAGCAAAACGAGACCAAAGTTGGTAGGGGGGGGGGGATTTGTTTTCCTGAATGTAGAATGCATGCTCCCTTTCAAGTTAGTGATAAGAAGAACAACATTTTTCAATTTCCTTTGATGACAGATTTTTTTTAACGCACTCGAAGGCACAGTTGACTATGGAAATTTTATATTAGGAAGAAGAAGGTGAGCATACTTTAAGAGCTACAATGATTGCTTAGCACAGCATGTGCTACGAAAAGTTTCCCATCACAGTTAGCTGTGCCTATGCTGCTACTAAGAGGGCAGAGAGAGAAGTTATTTCCCCGCCTGCTTATCACGAGATTATTTTTTTTCGAAAAAGTCACACCGTTGACTGAGCGTGGCCTTTTCATTTAATATAAAACCACTTCATTCACATTGAAGAATAAATGCCCGAGTATGATAAACCAACAGTTTGACAATTTATTCCACTCTAAATATGGCAACTAAAACTTTTGAGAATTAACTTTTACTAGAAATAGATTTGTTGTGAATTCAAATCCAGCAGATTATGCGTGTCCATTGCTTTCAAAAGTCGAGAAAACCATAAATCCGAATAAATTGTTACCATCAAGATTAAATAATACGGAAAAATAATATTCAATATTATTACATTCATTAAATTGTTGAAAGGTGCAAAATAACAGAAAACACATATAACAAAGTAGCAATATAAAAAATGTCCTGTCTACTTTTTCAAAGGTGTAAGATATTCTGTGTTACCGTCTTACCCGTAGGTGGCCACTCTTATCCCCACATTATTTGATCTGGCATTTTTTCATGAAAATTCATTATCAAATAAAGAAAATTCGTGATGGGATTATTAAAAATACTCCAAAGATCAATGAAGAACTACATTTAAAATAGGTTTGCTGAAGATTTTACTCTAATGTTCTTTGAGCTTCGGGTGACCGTCTTACCCCGTCTACACGTACAAGGTATGCGTGTAAATAACGTCACAATCTTCATAGCCTGCCTTGTTACCGCGTCTTTATGAGCCATTTAACAATTCGCACTACGGAGTTATGTTGCAAAGCTACCTTGATTACGTTTTTCTTGACGATAATTTATAACACCCTTGTAACAGGTTATAACACTAGTCGGCATAACAATAACTGGTCAGCTGAGATTCAACGTTGGCTATCGCTGTGCTTCCGGTACGGTACCTACGTTTCGAGTTGGTAAACGTGATTCGATTATGCTTTTGTACCAGGGTAGCTCATAGAACCTCAATGAGCCATTTACAGCACAATGGACGCCGAATTTTCTTCTACGTTTTCAACCACTCAGCTCGTGATACACATTTAGATAAAGAATGGAATTAGGGCGTAACAAATTTTGTAAACAATGACTTCTCTCGATGATTTCTAAAAAGTCAAGGCTCGCCCACGCAAATCAACATCAGATAGGGGATGGTTGTGTTGGTTTGCGTGGGAGTGTCTTGAATTCCTAGAAATCATCGAGAGAAGTCATTGTTAATTCCAGCTCTATCTAGAAATAAAGATTTATGCTACAAAAGCTACTAGTGTGAAATCAGCAGACACAAAGAAAGTGACAAATCTGTTTTGAATTCCAGAAGCATTATTGTATTTTTTTTCGGTCGTGAATTGAAGTGAATCTTATTATGCTAAACTAAATGGTGTTCAAATGATTTCCAAAAGATTTAAAACATATTTATATCATACATTTCTTTTGGCTAATAATTAATTTTAGCGAAGCAATCAACTGAATATAACTGCAGAAAAGCCACGATTAATTAATTTAAATGTTTGATAGCGGAAATAATTAAATGCCCTAGTTTTTCTTGATTCGTGGTTGCAATAAGCCTTTGTTCAGAAAATGATCCCAGTCGCAAAGAGGAAATTAAATAAATAAATTGCATTTAGCTCCCCTCGAGGGTGACAGTTTGTGTTGAGAAAGTGCAATTGACTTTTACCGGATGTTAAGCAATCTGAATAAAATGGCACGCGAAGTAGCACAGCGGATTGTTTGAAAAGTTTTAAACAAGTTTGTCGTCTCTTCGGCGCTGCTTGCCAGTTGTCTTGCAAACCGTGGGAGTGAAGCTGTTTTTGTTTGGCAAAAATAAACTACACTAACATTATGATGATACCCTATAAAAGTCAAACTTGTGAAGCTTTTAAAAAAATCTCTTAGTGAGGTTTCCACAACGTTTAACTATAAGAAAGAAACGCTCATTGTTTCCAACAGCTTTTGTTCTGTGGTTCATTTTTCGGGATTCAATATGAACAATGTTAATCTTGTACCGATTTCATGAAGTTCTCTGCCATCACTTTTAATCTGCATTTCATACTGTCTGTGTTGATATTACTTTAAATTTGCTTTACTTCTAGTAGCATTTATTGGGGACTATATTAATAACAATTACTATATTATGAAGTTTGTTATTAGTTTGTCACGTCACCTGGAATGGGTCCTAATTGATTTTTATTCTTTTTATTTTTTAAAATATTTTTTGTCAAATCAAAGCAAGCGATATCTGGGGAATCAAATTTTGTCCACGTAATTTTCCAGGAATGAAGAAAGCTCATCCGGAAATTCAAATTCAAACAACAATGAACCACGAGCACTTTTTGTGCTCCGGGTGCAGCTTTGATGGAATGTTTGCCCTAGGACTGCTTGCATTTGCTTGATGAGGTTTGAACGTTACGGAAAGCAATTGAATCGAACCGTGGAATCGTTTCAATTTGAATAGTATTATGTAGAATTTTCCATACTGGATGGAATTCCATTTCTTGAGGGTACATAAGTATGTCGATAAGGACACAGGAAATCAATATTGAATTACCCAGCTCAAGGACAGGAATGCGGGATAGGAATATAAATAAACATTACATAAACATTACAGGATTATTTCCTGTAAAAAATATCTCAAGATAGTTTAGAAATGTTCCATATTTTTTTGATTTTGTTTTCGTCTATCTTACAATACAAACAAACTTATTTATAAAAAGAGTATATTTGCCATTCCCGTAGTTTTCTTACGGAGTGAGTAAAGTTAACTCTTTGATTCATATGACCAAAATATTTGGCATGTTTTCGAATGGTTGTTTGAGTTAAAGGCATTGATTGCGCAGCGGCTAGTCAGTTGAAAAATCCAAAGTCGATGTTAAAATAAGAGTACAGCAAAGAGAACCTCTTGCGTAAAAACAGCACTGTTTGTGATTGATTTTTCATCAGGGAAAACATAATTTCATGCAGAGTGAACAATTAAGTTAATGCAAAAGTGACAAATTTCACATCGGTAAGAAGCTTATGGAAGATAACAACCTATGACCTAAAACTATTTCTGTTGTTTTCAGTCCTTCGGATCGAGCTCAGAAAACGAGTTTCCAAAATATGCTTTTGACAATACCCACATCACAACTTGGCACACATCTTTATCAGCTAAAAGCTATAATGGTAAAAGTACAAAAATTACACTATTTCTCTACTAATTTACTCAATTTTCACAAGCATGAAACATTTGCAACAACAAATTACAGACGGACAATTTCCTTCGCTAGACTGGAAGAAAGACATGACATGAAAAATACACCATTTCTATCTACTGCTCCAGTATCAACAATAATAAAACACCGATGGCTGATCCCACTGCGCGATCAGCAGCATGCTCATGTATGCGTGCATTTCATTCGGCTCATCTTCATCTGCCGTCAAAGCATCAAGTCATCAAGCATATCTCCAGGTAGATCTTTGAAGGTGTCAGTTGAAATATACTTTGTTGCGTGTCGAGCCATCCACCGGAAGATTGGGCAAACTATACGCGTTCGTGTGAATATGTTCCCAACCATCCATCATCCGTTCACTCACTTTTCCCAGTATCCGAACCCTACCATGCCAAAATACACCTTTTTCGGAAATGTTATAGGATTCACTACATCCTCAATCCTAAAGGGTGATACGGTCAAAATTTGGTCAATATCAACTTGACGTATTTCTTTCAATTTTGCATTTAAAAAACCTGAACACCCCTCATTTTGAAGGTGTGTGTATGTAGAATGTTGCTCCTATTTTGATTTTGGAATTCACTCTTCAGTTGTCAAAATGCCGTCCAAGCAAGAAGAGCAGCGTATCAAAATTTTGCTCGCGCATCGCGAAAATCCGAGCTACTCGCACGCAAAGTTGGCAAAATCGCTAAAAGTTGCCAAATCAACCGTTACAAATGTAATTAAAGTGTTTGGGGAACGTTTGTCGACAGCCAGGAAGTCTGGATCGGGGGGAAATCGAAAACCGGAAGCCGCTGAGACGACAAAGAGAGTTGCCGGTAGTTTCAAGCGAAACCCTAACCTCTCTCTCCGAGATGCCGCAAATAAGCTGGGTGTATCGTCTACAACCGTGCATCGAGCCAAAAAACGAGCCGGACTATCGACTTACAAGAAGGTAGTGACTCCAAATCGCGATGATAAACAAAATACGACGGCCAAAGCGCGATCCCGGAGGCTGTACACGACGATGCTGACGAAGTTTGACTGCGTGGTAATGGACGACGAAATCTACGTCAAAGCCGACTACAAGCAGCTTCCGGGACAGGAGTTTTATACGGCAAAAGGAAGGGGAAAGGTAGCAGATGTTTTCAAGCACATGAAACTGTCAAAGTTCGCAAAGAAATATCTGGTTTGGCAAGCCATCTGTACCTGTGGCTTGAAAAGCAGCATTTTCATAGCTTCCGGGACTGTCAACCAAGAAATTTACGTGAAAGAGTGTTTGAATAAACGTCTGCTGCCTTTCCTGAAGAAACACGGTTGTTTCGTACTGTTTTGGCAGGATTTGGCATCTTGCCATTACGGTAAAAAGGCCATGGAGTGGTACGCCGCCAACAACGTGTAGGTGGTTCCCAAGGACAAGAACCCTCCCAACACGCCAGAGCTCCGCCCAATTGAGAAATACTGGGCTATTGTCAAGCGGAACCTAAAGAAGACCAAAAAACTGCTAAGGGCGAGCAGCAGTTCAAGGCAAACTGGCTTTCTGCGGCGAAGAAGGTGGACAAGGTGGCTGTACAAAATCTGATGGCAAGGGTCAAGCGTAAGGCCCGGCAATTCGGATTTGGAAAAGCGGAAGCCTAACTGAATATTTTTCCTGAATTTTATACTAATTGAACTTGAAAAAGAAATTCAATTTGATTTTTTAAATAAACGATTTCACCGATTTACACGCGTTTTCCCTTGACCAAATTTTGACCGTATCACCCTTTAAGCCGTGGATCCGGGAAAGATATTAATTCCTCGAATTTGCTACCTCAATCAACAGCCACCACCAGCGAAACTTCCTAATGGGTGGAATTCTATCGACGAACAATATAGCAGTGAAGACACAATTGTGTCAAACCATTTGTTGCGTACTCATCGAAGGAGGCTTGTTAGTGAAGAAGGTAAACATTGAATCCCTCAATCCAAACAGGATTTGCATTTTCATTAAATAGAGAAATCATAACAAGCTGACATGTTAAATTGAGGAATCCAAATGCTTGTAAGGTGATGAGAATGCATTGTGCTTCATATGATGGAAGATGAAATGTGGTCCAATTCAATTTCCGAAGAACATATAAAAGGATTTGTTTTTAAACGGATTCTATGCGTTCCTCGTGTATGGCAATGTACGGATTCCATACTAGGTTGCAGTATTCCAGAATAGGTCATACTTATGTAATGTATAATAATTGAATAGTGTATACTGCCGCAAACCTTATGCACCGAGTCCCACGGTGCATAAGGTTTGCATAGAACATGGGACAGTTATGCATATAACGGCAGTATAGGCCTTGCAAATTATAGCTGAACCTAGTTTATCACCGAAATACACACATTGCCATTGAATTTTATCAATCCGGTACACAGCAAAAAAATAATTTTGATATCATGTCAAAGTGGATGCACTACAATCATGTCGAAAATATGGTGTGCTAAAAAAAACAAAATTATCATTAATACAATGCATGAACTGACATTACGCTGCTTTTACTGCATTTGTTTATTTATGTGGTCATAAAAATTACACGAAATTTTCGACATGATTGTAGTGCATCCACTTTGATGTGATATCAAAATTATTTTTTTGCTGTGTATGAGCAAAAAGAAACTCATCGGTCATCTAGCCCTCGTGTACCAAAAACAATCAGTTTAATCAGCCCACATAGATTTTCAGCGTACTTCACTTTTCTCCTGATGGAGCCGTGCTTAAAAATAAGTTTCCCATTCTTTTTGTTATTTTAACAAGCTTCTTTGGACCAACAACAGTCACTTACTGCATGATGAAATTTCGAGCCATGTTAGTCCACCGAATATATTTTTAACCGAATCGAACAGAAAGGTTTTTTGATCATATAAGCTCCTACAAAAAAACTGGTTTGCGTGGTTTGTTGTGTTCTAGAAAAGGTTTGGATCAATGAATTAGCTTCTGATCAAGGTTATTAATTTGAACTCATTGTTATTCGTGTGTAATTTATTTTTGTAGTAGTCATTTAATGCTTACAGTTCACTTTTTATTTTAATTCTGCTTCTGTGCCAGATAGCATCGTCAGTTATGGTTCGATATATCCAGTTTAAAAAAATCTATCTGGTTGTATATTGACTCACCCATAGACGAGACTTTGATTGTGCTTTCCTTAAAATAAATATGCATTGGTTCGCAAGGCTCACAATTAATTATTAACTGCGGAACACTTCATAGAACATTCAGTTGAAAGCAGGCATTACATTCGCATAAGCAGCATCACAAGCTAGGAAGTTATGTGGACTGACTTGCAATCATTACTTATCTTCTCTGAATTCTTCGATCTGGAATAATTTTGATAAAGCTGAGAAAAGTAAAGTAATGACATTAATGAAAACCTTCATACAAAATATTCCTCTGTTAACTTCAACCAAACACCGTACTGCAGAAGACAACGTTTCATGACTTATTCGCCTACTGTGGTCACAGTTTGCTTACATAACTAAAATAATAAAATTTACGAAATATTTATGCGAATATTGTCTGTTTTATTGGAAACAAAATGCACCGAAACCGTCGCATAAATCATTGCCATAGGAGTTCCATTTTTGTTACGGTTTTAGGACGTTTTTTATAATATTATAAGACTATCGAATGAAACAAAGAAAGCCCAGTAAAATTCGCCTGGAAATAAATTCATTAATCCCATCAACAAAATTGATGTGTGGTTAATAAAACCAGTGGATAATCAGCCCACAATGCAAAGTGGAAGCACTAGTGCCATAGCTGATAGACTTTTCCTAAGGTTGCGCGGTTCGAAAAAAAAATTGTGTAAATTTCTGTTCAATACGATGCACATAAAAGTAGCGTCACATTTTATATAAGTTTACATTATTAGTGGTGTAATGTTCTGAGAGATTTCATGAAATGATGCAATTATTGTATACAAATGCCTATCTTTGTAAACAACATTGCTTAAAAGTTGCTCATTTGCGTGAAATGAAATACAAGTTTACGTGACTGTATCTTTACATCACTTTTCCGGAGATGAACTAGCCATAGGCTTATAATCTTTACATCTCAATTAAAATTCAGATTTTTTTGCTGTGTCCAACATCCTTTAAACCCAACTCTCGATAATATGAAGATGCTGGATTAAATAGTAGTCGCCAAGTGTGAAAACTAGGAGACAAAGTATTAACAGTATCAATAGTGGCAACGAGGTTCTCCTTGGCAATTTAGTTGATTAAATATGTTTTTATTTCCTATAGAGGTGGACAGCGTTGGATTAAACAATTTGTTCCGATAGTCCGAGCTTGATTTTATCGGATCTTTGATTGTCGTCAATTCAAGTCTTCTTTGTGTACTATAATATTCCTGTATGTCACGAACTTCAAAGCAGCACTTCTTCACCAAATTGACGTTTTGCAAAACGTCACTCACAAAGCTACCTTCCATCGACATAATTGAAATCTTCATTCTTTCCACCTCAAAGGTTCGCTTGTTGCGCTGCCAGGATGTTGCTTATCAAATAATTAGTGAACACTCGCACAGCATTCATAATTAACCTGTACCAGAGTACCACCAACATGTGGTATGGTTATCCTGAGGATTCTAAAAAAAAAAGAAGTTCCACTAAACTCGCGTCTGGCACCTTGTATTCTTTTTACATTCATTCAGATGTGTACAGAGTATAGTGCCTTTTTTTTTGCACCACCCATGTTGAGTGGAAAACTGCTCACAAACCATACCATGATCGCAATTGCCAGGGGTGTCTTTTTGCGGTCACCACGGTTTCAAAGGTATGAACAACTGCCACTGTTTTAATTTTCAGAGGAATTATTTAGCATTAAATTTGCATAAATTGGGGCGCTGGGTAGCGCGTGGAAACATGTTTTAGTTTGCAATATGAATAATTCTTTTCTCAATAGCACCAGGGATGATGCACTGTTTTAAGAGTTCTTTGTCTCCGTCGAAACCTGACAAAACAAAATTAGCTTAGTGAGTTTATAATTGGTCGTGCTGATTTTAATTGTCGACTCAAGCCCAATTTAACGCCAATTAAATTACCTTTTGAAACATTGATAATGATGCATTTTTATCAAAGCAAACTTTGAAATCTGCTTGCCTTGATTTCGAATGGCAAGCAAAATTCCACGCCAACCATTTTTTTTAAATGATTAGTTTAAATGGTTGGTTTTTCTAGTGGTTTACTCGCTGTTTACCGTATAATTTTCTACTTTAAAACATGGTTGAGGTTCACATTGGTGAAATTTTTCAAATTTAATTTTTGTGTTTATGTTTTGGGTGATTATAAAAATTCATCACAATTTAAATTATCAATCGATCTGGGATTCTGCTTCATCCCTTAGGGGAAAACATTACACATGTGGATTTAATTGTGGCAAAAAGTCTATCTTCAGTACTGTAACAATTTTTAAGCGAATTTGGTTATGATCTGGATTTGCGAGAGATCATAAAAGTTTTTATAAGAAAATTTATTAGAATCGGAACAAATCATTGCTATTGCTTGGAAAAACTTTGTCTAAGACCGCAAATCGATTCAACTTTAGTGCAAACAGTTTTTATTTTTTGCTTTAGACCTTGTGCTCCACGCATACCTACAATCTTATATGAAGGCCTATTGGTATACGCGGAACACTAGGGCTATACTGAAAGGCTAATAACTGTTTGCACAGAAGTTGAATCTATTTGCAATACTGTACAAAGTGGTTCAGCGTAGTTTTTCAAGTCTAAGTCCCAGGTTTGGTAAAAAATGAGCAATATTTTTATTTTTGACATGCAGTACTGTTGTTCCGTTTCCCATACAAACTTCCCATTACAAACAAGTTCTCCCGAAAATCCAGATCATAACCAAATTCGTTCAAATTTGTCATAAGGGACCTAAATACAGATCTAATGAGCAGTGGTTCAAATTAAAATAAACACACTGTAGTCTTGTTTGATATTTAATATTTTATATTCTTTTAAAGTTTCACTTATGGCATACTAAAAAAAAACAGTTTTACTTAACAGTAATAGAAAAAAAAACAGTGACAAAAAAGTGCCCACTTCAAAAATCGACATGTTTTTGATAGGTTTCTATCGGAAAACCATTCGATTGTTTATGTTTTGATATTTTAAAATGTTTTGAAGCAATCAGCTCGACCAGGTGCATTTGTACACGTGATCGCATTTGATTCAGTTGAAAAAAAAAATGGAACACGCAGTGATTTCGAAAGCAAACTAAAAACTTTCGGTCAGTGGTGGAACGGCCTGGTAGAGGCAGGACCAGGAAGCGCAAAACGGATGCGAGAACGGACACCAAGATCATACGCAAAGTCAAGAAGAACTCGAAGATAACTGTCCGCGAGATCCAAGAAACCCTTCCGCTATCAGTTTCCGGTCGAACTTCGCGTATTTATCAGCAAAGCAAAGCCAAACGGCTTAAGTTTCCTTGGAAATGCTATCTAACTATCACTTTTATGCTTTAGTGTGATAATTTATAGATTATGGAATGGCCTGAAAAGAGGGTAGGTGGGTAGTTCCACCTACCCTCTTTTCACACCATTCTCTAGTTAATATATTATCACACTAAAGCTTCATGTTAGACAGTATTTCCAACTCTGTAAATCGTAAACTTCACGTATGAAGTAACCTAAAAACACTTTAAATGGCTTAAGTTTTCTAAGGAGCATGCTGATAAGCCCCTAGAGATCTGGAAAACGGTTATCTGGACGAAAGAATCAAAATTCAAGCTGTTTAACCGAAAGTGAAGGATTCGTATGTGGTGCAGATCGGGTGAGGAGCTTCAGGAGCGCCACATCCAAGGGGATGAGGAAATGTGATGGTCTGGGGGTGTTTTTCGTGGGGTGGACCGGGAAGCCTAATAAAAATCAACGGGATAATGACGGCAGATTCCTACCTCAATATCCTGCAGGAAAATCTGGAGGTTTCGTTGATCCAGACGGGCCATGAAGAGAAGATCGTATTTCAGCAGGACAACAACCCACAGCATACTGCCAAGAAAACCAAGTCTATGATAATTGCACCTTGGTTCCCTCCTTATCATAATTGAAGGTGAAAATTTTTCATATTATATTTTTACCTCACCACCTTCATGTCCACCCCTTATCATAATTGGAGGTGAATTTTTTTTCATATGATAAAAATTTTGCATATGATTTTTTCAATATTTGAGGAAATTTTTTTTCATATGATATTTTCTCCTTTAAATTTACAGATGGATTTTGATAGAAATCTATGAGGAAATGACACTCTTTCACTCTTTCGTGCATAGAACTGGTTTTAAATGCTCAATTAAGCTCAGAATTTCAGTATTTGTAGTTTAAACTATTAGGAAGAATTATACATTACATTACAGAAAGACTGACGGTTAAAGTTAGTTTTATTGAGATATTCTGTTTTGAATGTATGTTTCAGCTTAATAGAAGTAGCTTATGCAATATATTAACTAGATTGCTCCAAAATGATAAAAGTTCACATTTTCTACATATCAACGCCTAGATTAGGTTAGAAATCCACTCCTTGAGTAATTCAGCTGTTTTATATGTAATATGTAAGAGCCAGTCCTCTTTTCGTTCAATGTTTAAATAGGGGTTTTGGTTGAGATGTATGCTCATGTACATTCGAAAGCGAATTTCTGAATACAATTAACTGAATTCATGATGCTGTCTTCAGCAAAGTTTGTCATTGTTTGAACTGCAAGTTGAGAAAATATGTGTAAAACCGAGAATAAAGAACCTTTTTATGATCGAAAGAGTAAAAGAGTGTCATTATTCAATTCATTTTAAGCAAAATCCCCATATTAACTTCAATCTTAAAACGCCAGCTCATCTTACAGCCAAATGAGCTGGATCACTCAAAAAGCGGGTTTCGCACTTAATGAAACAAATCTGATGGTTGGCCGATGGACAATTTGAACTTTTATTTTTATGAGCCAGTCTACTGCAGACAGACCATCGGTGCGGTGAACTAGCCATAGGCTAAAAATCTCCTTAATAAAAAACTAAAAAAAAAAAGACCATCGGTGCCAGATACAGATATTTATGTTTAAAAAAAACTGCCATTCCCTTTTAACTTCAACAATATTGCAATTTTTTAGATACTATTTATTAAAAAATATTTCCCAAAATTACATATATTTTCCATCCAAAAATTGGATGACTAATTTACTTAACTGAAGTTGTAATTTTTAAAGGAGATCCCAACTTTTTTTTCAAATAAAAATGTCTGTATCCGACACCGATGATCCCTCCCAAAGCAATGGATGATATCAGAAGCAGCACAGACGATAATGATTTCCCATTCACATTCATTATCATTTTGAACCAAGCTTCCGTGTGAATAGTGCCATCCTCCTCCGCATTTACCAATACAACTTTTGACCCATCATAGCATACTGCTACTGCACAGTGGACCAGGAATTAAATCTATCAGGAAAAAATAATATCGCTGTGGTATTGCTTCCAATTGAAATTACTTCGTCAGCGAAGTTTCTTGGATAAATTTGGACAACAAATTGATGAATAATATTAGTTCAAGTTTTGGTAGCAAAGATGGCGCTGCGATAAAACATAAAGAAGTGTGCTGTTTTCGGAAAGTTGTAGAACGTAAAATTTTCTGAAAAGTTGCTCAGAACATAAAAAATGTACATCTTCAAACAACCGAGTTATTCGAAGTTTCATATAATTTTCGTGAAATTTTATTATATTTTATAATCGTTCAAAATATTTTTTTCATAATTTTTCGTTGATCAGTACTGATCAATTCAATTGTTTCCAGATCAATGCTATCAATCGTGCATTTTAGTTGTTTAAAGATGCACAGCTTTTATGTCTTTGGCACTTTTTCTTAAATCTTCAACTTTTCCCAAGCCATCTTTGCGGCCAAAACTTGAAGTATTTTTATCCACCAAATTGTAGTCCTAATTATTCAAAGTGCCTACCTTAGCTCAGTCGGTAAAGGCGCAGCTACAAAGCAAGACCATGCTGGAGGTGGCTGAGTTCAATTCCCGGTATGGTCTAGGAATTTTTCGGGTTGGAAAATTTCTCGACTTCCCTGGGCATAGCAATGCAAAAATGGTACAGACATCGAAAGCTCTCAATTAATAACTGTGGAAGTGCATCTAGAACACTAAGTTGAGAGCACGCAATAAGCTAATATGCGATATGCAATAAGCTTGAAATACGAAGGAGATGTTAATCAAAGAAACTTCACCCATGACGTAATTTCAATTGGATGCAAACGTAGACCATTATTATTTTTCCATTTAGATTTAATTTTTAGCCCACTGTTGCACTGGCGGGTCTGGTCTGCTTTGGATGGATATACTATTAATCAACAATTCAATAGACTTCCATGGTTTTCGATCTCTAGGCATACACAATAGCTTGCTCCATAAGACGAGTGACTATATTGCCACTCTACTAGCCGGTGCAGAAACAGGACCAATTTGATGCAACCAAAGCACGGTGCACAGCGGTTAGTTTGCATGAAATTGGTTTTATCGTTAACAATTTAATCAATTTTAACTTCAAAGACAAAGGTATTAAGGGCAAAAGATTTACGATAATTTATATTAATAAATGATTAATATGACCACAAAGACACCCTGTACACTACTGACATTATTAATTCTTATAATCCAAGTCTATTAGTAGAAAACAATCAAATTGAAAGGAATTCGTACAACATCGACAAATAAGCACGTGGTAGACACACCTTTATTCACTCGTCTCTTTGGCACTGGGTGCAATCTCATCATACCTAGCTAACGTGATTTACTTCGCCTCCTTTCGAACGCTGGGCACTCTCCTTCTGACGAAAAGCTTGCTTAGGTTATTCAGCGTTTTACACCACGTCCTGCTGTCTGCACACGGCCGATGAGAGTAACTTAGCAGCTGAGTCGAATTCATCTCAAACTCAACTCAACTCAACTTTAGTTTTTCTTGAGGATAATTTGACCCATGCACAGAGTAACTCCACTTTTTGCAGTTGAGCGTCAAATTCGACCCAACTTTGAGGTACTCTCATTAGCCATGCATAGATTTTCTAGAGCTAGGTTACCTAATGCTAACAAAGCAAACTGTAACTAACCAAGTTATATAAAGGGGTATTTTCATTGTTGTATTTTAATTCATCTTCAAAGGGGGAACAGGAATATGTGTTCCCACGGTGTTCCATCTAAAATTTAATGCATAAGTTTTTAAACGACAAAATGATTTAAAACATAAATCTAGAAAGCAGTTTTCGGAAATAAATGTTTTACTGCAAGGAATACCGAAAGAATGTCAGTTTTCAGATTGCTGATTTTGGGGCCTGCTTTTTGTGTTTTGTACCTATATTCGATGTTTTGCTCTTTCTATTGGAGAAATTTGACGGGGTAGGATACACACAGCTAATAAGTTTTATGGTTTGAATCTTTAGTCTGCCCACTTTAGAGTAGGCTGTGCGTGTGATTGAACGTGACGTTTGTTTTTTTTTCTTCCGTGGAGTTTTTTTCTATAATCGGTTGTTAATCTGAGTAAAACCAGGCCCAGGATACGATTTTTAGTTCCTCAGCGAGGTCACTAAGATAGAAGAAGTCCTGCAACCCTGTCATTTGTTGCTGACAAGCTGTTCCGGTCCCAAGTAGAACCTCCATGGGGCCCTAGACGTCGCATCATTCGTCTCATCGTTGAGTCGTCAATGCACATCAAAGATCGACTACATTCGGACATATTCTATCTCAAATCGAGGGAAGACATTACGTTCAAGCTCTAGCGGACTAGTTCATGTTGGTCTTCGTTATCTTCGAAACGTCTACAATTTGGACATCTACATCTACATCAACACATGTCAAGCTGCCTTTAGGTTTAATTGGCTAAACTTGGTGAGTTCGTTCCTTTTTGTCAATTTTTATCTTTCATCCGCTGGTAGGTCACTTCTTCGTGATGCGTTACTGGTATAAGATATTCCACGGAAACCTAGTCCTGACAACTTCAATCTAGGTGATCAAGATTTTTCAGTAACACATTTTAGTCCTTATTACTTCCCAAGTATTAATTTTGGATTTATGAGGGTTCTGTAGACTTTAGACTTGTAGAATGCTATAAAACCTCTATAAAGCTTGCAATGTTATTTGGGTTTTTATGTGGGACGGTACTAATGGATATTTTTGGTCGCTTTTATGTATGGGCCAAATTAAGGGCATTTAGGTCGACCTTACATCTATTTCCCCTATATCAATCATTTTCCTGGGTGATTTCAAGAACTGACTGTGTTGGTGTTAGATT
Source organism: Ochlerotatus camptorhynchus (assembly GCF_037179485.1). Classification (NCBI taxonomy): domain Eukaryota; kingdom Metazoa; phylum Arthropoda; class Insecta; order Diptera; family Culicidae; genus Ochlerotatus; species Ochlerotatus camptorhynchus. The sequence continues at coordinate 4,593,772 of NW_027040545.1, read as the reverse complement.
AGATTAGATTAGATTAGATTAGATTAGATTAGTTTAGATTGAATCTTTAATTGGCCCGCTCTGCTTAATGAGGTTGGTAAGTGTCTTTGGTGTTAACATAATAGAATCATGATGTCCTGCAACTGTAATGTAATAAAAACATTGTTTCTTTCAGTTCTTCAAATCACCTTTCACTTATCTTTTTCTTCGGTATTCGTCCTCGTTACTCAATGTTTGTATTTTATTTTGTGGAAACAGTTTGCAAACATTTGTTGATGAAATCTCCGGTGCATCCGACAAGAATAATCCAAAAAGACAACGACAAGCAGCCAACTCATGCTGCATATGCTACACGCCTTTAGCAACCAACTGATTCCGAGTGGTGTTTCGGGCTATCCTTTTTGCAACCGTAATTGCATCCGACGTTTATCTTCATCTGTTTTATGGTGCATTTGTACTAAAGATTGTAACTAGTTGATAGTAGCAAACGTTTTGGGAGCAGTGAAGCAGACACTGTCGTTAAAGAGCTTATATGTTTGAACAAGATGTTGCACACACACATCTAACAAGGATTATTCGGTAATTATTTGAACTGACTTAAAACCGGATTCAAAGGATATGCAAAGGATATGTTTACAGCAATTGTATATACGGATTGATCAGTAAAATAAAAAGTTTACTGTACTGGAGATATTTTCAGTACAAAAATATACAGTATCTCTAAAGCACTTACTGGATCACTATCAATGTTCATGTAAATTTAACTGAACATGTAGTACATCTTTATTTATCTTATTACGGGTACTTATACTGAATCTCTGGGCATTTAGCAGAACACTATCTCACTGAATTTCAACACAACAAGCTTATGAACAGCTTACTTCTGTTGAAAATAATTTCGGCATGTTAAATTTAATACTACTAGAAAATGTTTTGGCCCATGAATCCTAGTTAAAAAATCAGAAAAAAAATGATGTCTTTAGATTGCTGTTATCTCTTTCCAATACCTTTACAAAAATCAGAACATAATTATTTTTTCGGAGCCGTGAACTTCCCTTTAACTGGATGAGTGTGTGAGTTTGTGTCTTCACGCCAGTTGACCAGAGTTCTACAGTGGAAATGAGGAAAAATTCTGCATTATCGATCGAATTTCATTAACACCAGCAATGTCTAGAACCCAACACACAACTTGTTGCCATATATGAAATGAAATTGTTTGCAAAATAATATAAAATATGGAATGATCTCACCGATCTCTCAAAAATGACATGATCCAAATAGCAGAGTTTTCGTTTTGTAAGCAACATAAACAGAAGAGCAGCAACGCCTCTAGCCGCTGGCCGTCTTCGTCCTCCTTCTTTTTTAGCTCGGAAACATACATACACTGGAACTGCTGCTGGTTTCCGAATCTTCAGCATTCAGCTGCTCCAAAATATCAGAGGTAACCATAATCGTAAACGCACCACTACCCTTCACAACCCGTAAATTTTACTCTTGAACCGCGCACTAGAAAATACAAATCTCACGACGGAACCGAAAATAACGGAAAACCTGAATCACAACTCACACGACCGGAATTCCGTTAAAAATACTTTTGGAAATAGCCTTCAATTTTTATACTCACGCACTTTCTAGAAACATCTTATCAAGCGCCTTAAACCAAAAATCGAAAAAAAAACGCGACGAAAAAACATAGACGAAAAATATGACTGTCAAATTTTCGCGTCCGTTTAGAAGCAGGGCAAACTTCGATCGTTCGTTAACATTTCCATAGTAATTCCCATATAAACATCAAAAGGCCAGTGCAGTGCAAGTTCGCATCCAAACATTTTAATGGTCATCACTTGACAATTAATTTACTCTGCCATCCGTAGATTCAACTAGTTACCTGTGTCTACTTTATTGTTTTTTTTTCAGCCATGATCGGTACTGCGATTCCTCGTATTTGTGATTGCTCGTATTGCAATTTCGTGCAAGCAATTATTATCATTTTCGAAGGAATTGGCATTGTGCTTAAATTTGTGGCAATTGTGCCAGTTCAGCATCAAATAAAATATTAGCTCATCATCTACATGCGGCAGCCGAAAGGATAGCAAACAAAAAACCCACTTCGTTTTGACTTGCCCAATGATGCCCCTGGGTTCAGACCGAGAAAACAAAGCCTACTCAGATTTTAACATTGATTGAGTTTCATTGACAGCCAAGGGACACGCCATCTTTTCGTAGGCAGCATAAAAAATTAAAACAAAAGCCTACGTGTGGATCCGCGGCTATGCTCGCTATGGGTACTTGTTATTAGTAGAGATATGGGTTTCCTGTTGCCAACCACCTTCTACGAAAATATGGAATCCGGAATTTGATACGATACTTTGGAACTTTGTTGTATTCATCTCTTGGCCATGGTTACGAAGGACATCATAAAAATTAAATCCTATCAATCGGTTTCATCCACGCCCGTATTGAGGAGATTGTTGGTCTCCATCAATCATCCAAAACAGTGCTGACCTGTTTGCTTGGATGGATAAGAGCTTTTCTCTGCATGCTAAAATCAAATCCTGGACATTGATCACTGAAAATTGATGAAGGATAGTTTAATACTCCGTTCAAACTACAGCGTATATAGACCAATGATCTAATCTACCATATTATTTACCATATTAAACATTTTTCTTATGCACGTTCCTCTCACTAAGAAAAATGCAAAACAGGCCTTTAACGGTATTAAATGGCACTCAAGCTATAAACCAATAGAAGAAGCCTTCTTAAGTTCGTTGTACGGAATATGTATTGATCCTATAAGAAAAACAGAACGAGCAGAAATTAAAATTGAGCCATAGAAATTTGATGCACTATAAATGCATAATATCGGAAATTATTGCTTTCTTATGCAGCAAGGCCATGGAAAAAAGTACTACCGACTACAAAATTTGCTCCGATATAAGACAAACACATTCATATGCAAATGGATTAATAATTTATTCTATTAATTAAGCAGTCAAAATTTTAACAGAGGGTAAGCAACGTTCATATTTTTCAACAATGTACATCATGATCCTGAACCAACGTGTCTTTTGATACTGCTTGCAGCAACTTTCTATTGATACCCAAGCACGCAAATGTTAAATTTATTACATAAAGGTTCACAAACACAAGTTTTGTGATGCAATGTGAAAGTGTGGGAGTGTACCAATCTATTCGTTTCTAATAGTTATACCTCTCACGTCAAAGTCACAAGTTCAAATCAAAAGATTGTTAAAGGGACTGTACAATAGTATGAATACGTATCGATGCTGTGAAGAAGCTCGCTTATCGGTAACGAGACAATCGTGCAGGCAGATCTATTATAAACGTTTAAATATGACACTTTTTGACAGGTAATGTAATGAGCAATTCACAGAAAAATCAGCTTACTTAAAGGCAGTACCATTTTCTACAGATTTCATAGTTTTAAAATGAGAGAATACATTTTCTGGGGAATGCAACAGTGCATACTGGGAAATGTTTTTCTGGCGACTGGTCAATTCTGGCAAACGACCTTTGGGCAAGTGACTTTCGGGTAAACGTCAAGACAGCTCTTTTACTGCCCATAAAAGCATAATTGTCCCATACGTATTTTTGGAAAATTGAGTTATTCATTGGATTGTACACTACTGAAGTTTTCCATAACTTCCTAATAAACAAATACCGTAAACGAATGATAACCCAAATCATAGAACTATTCCACAAATGAATTGAATGTTGCCGGTGATGGTTTGGATGATACGTGGAACTTGTCGTTAAGCACAATAACCATAAAAATTTTATTAGGATTGTTCATTGATAATATGTTTACAAAAATAAATCTTAAAAATATCAAAACTTGATTGTCCCATCCATTAGAACCTTTGCGTTTTTCCCAGCTCGTTTTTTTCCTGATGAACTAATCTGCTTTTATGGGTAGTTTAACCAGCGCTGCAAAATCTCAACCGTTTACGACAATATTGACAAAACAGTGTTCGCTTCATGCAAGGTGTAGGTCACTCTGCACATCAATCTTGGATCAAGTTTTTTAAGTCAGTGTGCCGCTGATGTGCCGATTGTGCCGGTCATAGAGCAAGCTGCGATTGTTTGTATAATACCCGACCCAGCAACCCGGTATTTCTGTTACCTTGAATGATTTGGTTTAAAATCGCATGGATAAATTAGAGTCAGTGTATCATGAGTCGCGCCTATTGAACTGTCAAACCAGCTACTTATCGTGCAATGTTTAACAAATATTACGATGCTATGAAAGCTCCACGAAAGGTATTGCAATAACATATAAATACTAATATAAATACGCAGTGCGGTCTAAATTGTCATTGGAAATGTATGATAATGATCAGTAATGTGAATTTTTAATATTCGTTGATAAGATAATTCGACAAAATCACTGATATAATGATATATTACAGCTGCTAATTGGTTTTTTTTTGTCGCTAGAAGTCATCTGAGGTTGATGCAGAAGTTCTCTGTTGCCAAGTGAAAGGGGAGGGATTCTCTTGACGTGACTCTTATACGCAGACTCTCGGATAAATCGGTCTAGTGGAACCAAGGACGAATTCAATGTTTAAAAAAGAACATAACGATTGAGGATGACGCGGGAAGTGGCTGTTGTCCGAAATTTTTCTTGTGTTCATAGGATAATAAAAGTCCTGTGTATTAGTGTATTAGACCATAAACCTAGCCTTTCGTGATGTGAAAAGCAACGGTTTTCCAACGACCGGAAAGAGTTGGAAACGGAGCTGGAGACCGAATACAGAGGATAATCAATATGACTTCTATATTTAGTTTTGTGTGAGTTGCAGAATTATTTGAATTAAGGGTACCGATTATCTGATTAGCTGCCTCATTCTCACGCTAGAATCTACATTTTGGGTTTAAATCTATTAGTGAACCGAAAAGTGAACTGCTGGTCTAAGTTCCTCTGGTATATTTAATTAAGGGAAGTACCTGTATATACAGTCAACATCACGTAATGTTGTGAACAACTTCAATGACAGTTGGCCAGCAGTGCTACCATTTTATTTACAACAATGTAATGCCTAAGAGAATGTGCCGAAGGTGTGCTGAATCTAATTTCGGCACAATGTGCTGAGTGAATTACCCCTTGGCTACAAGAAAATGATCCTCAAAAAATGCCATGTCATTTTTTTGCACCTGAATTTCTAACAAAATTAAATGAATAAAGTAACACAACTCCATAAACATGTTTCTACGTCCTCAACTGCATTTATTATAATAATGTGAACTAAAATGCACAACATTTATTTTTTGTTACCACCATGTGAACCTTTGTCACTGAATGATATTTTGGCAAAGGTTTAGGTCAGTGACAATTTTTCCAGTGACAATGTCAAACACAATTTTGTCAATATCGCGTGGAATGTGTTAGCAACAATGGCAAACCTCAGCACTAAGTTTAACTACAAGTTAAACTTAACCCAGAAATTGTGATGCGGGCTAATAAATTCTATCTTCACTGTCATCATTATAGAATGGAAAATTCCAACGTGCCTTCAATTATCATCGGGAACAATTGTTCAGTCTGAGTTCAATACATTTCAATACCCCAGTCAAGACCCATTAATCCGTCTCAATGAATGTTGACACCTGTTTTGTGTCGGTGCCGGACTTGAAATTGACAGCAACATAAAGGAAATTGAATTTCGTTTGCATTCACTGCACGTTTATTTTAATTATTTCTGCTCATTAAGCTTTTTCGTTTGTCAGGTTAAAAAAAGCTTCAGGGGGGAAAGAAAAATGCGAATTCACCGATGGATTGTTTGTATGTAAATTGCACGCACAGATAATGAGAAAATTTGCTTCCAATTTGCTGTGACAGATTGGAAAATCAATGTTCATGTATTGCTGGTATTGAATACCAACTGTATTAATTCATGCAAATTTTCGTAATTTGATAATGATCAACAAGAGACGAGTTTTGTAACAATAGTAACGTTACATTGTAGCAACTGTGATGGCACCTTTGATTGAAAAGGTGGACGATACGCTACTGATTGTAGACTCCATCAATTCAATCATTTTATCTGTAAATGATCGTTCCTTCATACGATAAGTGAAGCAGTTGTACCAGGATCACTTCAATATTCCAAGTTTTTACATAGAGTAGTTCCAATTGATGAAACAATCTTTTTGGTACCCGATGGTTATTGACGCATTTGTAATATTAAACTATGAAAACTGTACAAACATCAAAATATATTTGGTTCCTAATTTCAACAAAACGATATTTAACTGCCTCTGCAACAGCACGTTCCAACATTTCATAATAACTTAATTAAAAGATAGCCAGCGAAGTAACAATTTAAATTCGTAGATCCACCGCCACCGATAAGCACCCCTTCCACATCATCTGATGACATAAATGAAACGCCTGCAATTTCCACAAGCGGGCGAAAACCACCAAACTAGGCTATGAGAACCATTAATTCCCGCACATTTTCCACTAATTAGCATCACAAAGGAAAACTTTCCGTTCGGAACAATGTCTGCTGTCTGGGTTTTTTTTTTGTATCTTCGTCCTCTCATAAAAAAAATATCTTAAAAGTAAGCAAGGGTTGAGAAAATAGATCTTATTAGGGTAAGTGTGCCAGTTTTAGGCCGTAGTGGTCATATAATTGGCCCTAACTTAAATTAATTTTTTTTGCTATTCAAGGTAAGGGACAATGCATAAATGATTTAGCATATGTTTTACCAATTTTTGACTTACTCGTAGTGTATTTTGCTATACCCATACATGGCCGATTACAAATTCTGCAGACCACTCTCACTCCTAAAATGCTTGGTTATTTATGCATGGTCTCTAAAAAACATATATTTTGCGATACATAATTAAGCGTCCCTTATATTGAGCCCATACATAAATTTCGAAGGACTAGCAACCAAAAGTATCCATTTGTATTACCCGGATGACGCATTGTTCTAGTTCCTACTGGTCAGAACAACGAGGAGGAGAGTGAGGTGAAGTTTTATATCAGCTAGAAAAAAAAACCGAAAAGTCCGGTTTGATAAATTTGAAATTTTCTTTAAGACTAGGGATTTCTTAAACACCTATCACATTTTCATATACCGTATGCGTGATAAACCATTAAAGCCATTAAATACTGTAACAACAAACAACAATCTGGAAATTTTCGGAGTGTAAAAGCAAATATTTATTCAAACGGGATATGTTTGTAAGAACAACATATCCTCAACACACTTCCGAACAGGTTCTGATAATATAGTCCGGATCCATATCTCTCCAGGCGCGGTTAAATGTTAGTCTGAAGCTTGCTGTACTGGAGTGGCGTTGGGCACAGGGCTTGGTCTTCTTGACGCGCCACACTGAATAATCCAAATGGTTAAGATCGGAGCTGGATGGCGGCCATATATCTATCGGTCAGAACGGCAATTCTGTGTGCGGTTTGAGGTGTGACATGATGCTCCGTCTGGCTAAAAGACCACATTTGGCTCCGGTTCATAATGCTCAGTAATCCACGGAAGGACATACTTACTATAAGAATGCCGTATTCACTTTATCCCCTTCATGAATGGTTCAAACATTATCACGCATACATTTTTCAGCGGTTTTAGTGGGTTAATGAAAAATGTCTGAACCAAACAGTGCGTATTCTCCGCTCGAAAACCACCAAATTCCGTCAAGCTTAAACATCCTTCATGATAAACAAAAGAGAATGGTATCATTATTCCCCTTGGGTGATTTCAACCAAAACTCCTTCCTAAAAACCACATTGCATCTCTCTTCATCATCATCATCACCATCGGTTATCTACCATCGCCTAAGGTTTTGTTGCAATTTTATGCTCTTACTAACCAGGAACCAGCAGCGGCTTGTATAGTACCGTCTGTCTGTAGCGTAGGATCTCCCAGACGGCCATGAATTTTCCAGCAGTCAAAATAATGCATCGCTTGCTATGCAGCTTCTACCACGTTGCGTCAACGGTCAGGATTTTGTTTGTGCTGTTTTCATGCGGCCTTCTTGACGTAAGGTGAATTTCGTGGCTGCCATTGCCGTCCAAAATGAAACAACGAATGCGTTGGAGCCTACTTGCAAAGTTTTAATCTGAATGTAGGTACCGCAGCTATACATTGTTTAGATAGGTCCAAATACGAAGGAAACTATGTTTCGGCTAGTTCTTTGTACATGAGCTGCATCCGAGCCGAGCGAGGTTGGTAATGAAATATGTACCTTAAAACGGGGTGAAGTTGATCACTATACCGTTAAATTTTTGTTTCTCAACAAACCTTTTTCATGATATCGTTATAAGATAACTTGTTCATCATTTAGAAAGTACTTTCAATTAGTACTTTTGAAACGATTTGCATAACAAACTCTAAACTAGACTGATGCAAAATTTAAAATTATCGCTCCACAATACTCAATCGGTTCCTAGACGGGTCCTGATTAACCTCCCAAGATTTGAACTCATTTGGTAATAAACTGGCGTGGATCCTGCTAGTGTTCAGGAATATTTTTATTGAGAACAATGGAAAATTGTAATAGTGCCCTAATAGCTATGATCTTCCGGATTGCTTGTGTGTGGATAATTCTCGCGTAACATTTGAAAAGGGTTTATCCTCGTTGATTGATTCTCATAATCGACTTTCTCTTTGGCTTACCACGGCAACATAAACGATTTTTTTGCTATGCTCGCAGCATATTTCGACAGAAGACGATGTTAGCTTATGCTTGAAACAACACACTCCATGGAAAATGCAATTGCAGTCGGGTTATTCGAAAAAAAAAATGAAGAGAATCGATCAACAATGATAGGTCCATTTCTCGTTTTGTTCGAGAAATAAGGTGCAAATTAGTTCAGTACTATGTGGAAAATCGTAAAATAATACAATTACTGATAGAAATTGACAAGATTTTCAATGAAAAATGCTGTAATTTGCGTTGTGAAAAATCCTTATTCTGATGTAAACAAACGGTTTAGTTGACGTTTCTTCCCGAACTTGCCTGGCGCACTCTACATTGCACAGTTGTCCAGGATTGGAATTTAGCAAGACAAAAGTTCATAGTACTTTTGTTTTAGGATTTAGCGGTTTGGTGTTCTCAGTGAAGTTTTTCTTCTTAAAATTGTCCTTCTTTAAGTGCCTTCAAACATTAGGGTGATCCTTTAATTTTTTGAAATTCAAAAACTAACTTCCTTATTAAAAAAAAAAAATAAAGACACACATTGTTCAGAGAAGTTGCTGGTGAGTTAATTTCAAGCAACTTTGTCCAAACAAGTTTTTTTGTTTCTCTTACCATTTTCATTTTAGATATTTTTTTCTGAACTGCGTTAGGGTGCACCCAAAAAAAAAATCAGTTTTTCAGCTCTACCTTTTTTATTTAAATTTGTAAAACTCGTCCAAATACACAACTTTGCTCAAGAAATAAAATCTGTATCTCTTGACTATCAAAAGATATTGAAGATTTTCTATACAAAATAGACCCTTTTCAAATGTCAACCACTCAAAATGGGGCAAATGTACAGACATTTTTTAGCTATTTTTTGAAAGGGCATACTTTAGAGTATATTGTATGGGAAAACTGGAGATACGTTTTTTCTTTATCTCATGTTAAACTTATTTAAGTTCACTCACTTTTGCAATTAAATTTGGTAATAACTCCTTCTAAAATAGAGGAGGAAACGATATTTTAAAAGAAAAACGTTCGTCTTGCTAAACTACAAAAGTCTTTCTAAAGGCCCACGCACATTAGATCCGGATCGGACGCGTTGCGGCAAAGTGACAGCTAAATCTATTGTCTAACTGTCAAATTTACGTCAACGCAACGCAAACGGATCTAATGTGTGTGGCCCTAATACCTTTTTATGTAAAATTGAAAATTAACAGAAAACAGTCAAAAAATAGTTTTCAGAGGACCAACCAAACGGAAAATTTTAATGTGTTAGTAATTCTAATCCTTTGCTTAGTGTACTTTTTTTTTGCCTTATTTCTCGTCTTGTTCTTCTTCTCTTTCTTCTCTCGTCTGAATTCAGGTTATTTATAATATAACACTATCAGTGCTCCGAAAAAGCGTTCCGATAATAAACTTATGTTCTTCTTTCGTTATGTTCTGCGCTCTGTTTCCTAAAACATATTTGGTTTTCTTCATTCTATACGCTGAATGACGTTGGAGCAAGGTCAAACTGAAAAGTGTTCAGATTAAATGCGGTCAGATTAACGGTACATGCTTTTTTACGTGCGTTTCCAATGCAACGTAAATCAACCCGAACATTGCCAAGACAGTTTTTACGAAAAATTTGAAATAAAAAAGTTAGAGCTGAAAAACTGATTTTTTTGGGTGCACCCTAACGCAGTTCCGGAAAAATTCTCTAAAATGGAAACGGTAAGAGATACAAATTTTTTTTTCTCAACAAAGCTGCTTGAAATTAACTCACCAGCAACTTCTCTGAACAATGTGTTTCTTTATTTTTTTTAAATAAGAAAGTTAGTTTTTGAATTTCAAAAAATTAAAGGATCACCCTAATGTTTAAAGGCACCTAAAGAAGAAAAGTTTTAAGAAGAAAAACTTCACTGAAGACATCAAACGCCTAAATCCTAAAACAAAAGTACTATGGACTTTTGTCTTGCTAAATTCCAATCCTGGACCACTGTGCATTGGTGGTGCATTAAAAAGACCTACTGCTAGAAATCGTTTCAAGTTGAATTTTTTTTGTTTCACATGCCTTCAAGACTCATCTTAGCAAAAGAGCACTTCGTCATATTTGCTATCATATCCGCATACATAATGATTATTAGGATCATCCGAAATGTACCCTTGTTCATGTGCTCAGGTTGACAAATTTCTCACATCATAGCTATTTACGTTCAACGAGAAATGAGTGTCGCGCTTCGTTTGCTCATTGCAAAAGAATAATTGAAGCAGGGCTCGTTTGCTTGGATTGTCGTGCTCGCATCCTTGTTTCTTATGATAAATGAAAACTTCAGTGCCCTTCAGGAATGGGTAAATTGTTGTTTTATGCAATAAAACGAAATACCATTTCTGTAAAATTAAAAAGCTCCATCTGCAATATTTAGCTGCAAACATTGCCACTGGAATGGCCATTGGCGTCGTTAGAAAATGTATCTTGAGAGGGCCTAGGGGGGGGGGGGGATCTGTTGCATTTATTTTATTTTGCTAAACTACGGTTAAATAAAAACTCGTGAAGATGTTATTCAATCAAATTGCGTCAAGGCAACTTTTTGTTGGGTTTTACCAAAAATATGGCATTGAGTCTTTATATTAATTTAATGGTGAAATAATAAATTTGATTAAATTTATTTCAAAACAACCATTGGGACCTCGCTTATGGGAGCCTTAAAGGCTTACTGATTTTGAACAAGCAATGATCGTTTGTTCATGCTTTTGTAATGAAATCACATAGTGCCCATATGTCATAAAACTAAGTATCTCAAACTTAAGGAAATTCTCAGAGTTAGATAATTCCATGAATTTTGTTATTAGGTTTTTTTTTTAGAATTTGAATGTTTCATTTTCAGTTAAATCTCAGACATGGGTACCAAAACTAAATTTTAAGAGTTTGAATTTTATTATTTTATAAAGTTTTGGCTTTGAAACATGGTAAAGTGCACAAAACATAAATTTAATACATTTATATCTTAAGAAAATATTCAAGATATATGTCGATGCACAATTCTTAACATTCTAAATATTAAAATAAAAATAGTGTTGAGATTCCACACCCATATGATTTCATGATTTTGTAACTTAAGAAAATTATACCTTTGATACAGGTTGTAAGTATAAATACTTTAAATATAAATGTGAATAAAAGCCAACGAAATTGGATCAATTTTCATACTTCTAAGACTAAGATAAAATCGAAATCCTTACCAGCCATATTCATAAAATTTCTAGTTCATGAATGAACTTGAATGAATGAATTAAGAATTTCTATGATATTAATATGTTTAATCTTATCAAAAGTTTCATAAAAACTCCACATGCCTGAAAAACAAAATTCGATGAAATTTTGTTCAAAATAAATTTTAGGCATTAAAAAAGGATTTGATACCAAAGGTTTCAACAAGCTTTAAATCTCCTAGGCTTCAAAATTTGTAATTCGAGATCTTGGGAAACTTACATAGATTCTGAGATTTACAGTATATTCCGAAGGGAAAATTCTTGTAGATAAGAAATAAAAAAAAACTTAAATGTAAAAATTTGAAGATGTTGGAGATGTTTAGAACTTGATCAACCTGAAGTCTTCGAAAAATATCCTGAGAACTTTACTAATATCTTCTTCTATATGGAGATCTTTAAATATTTCTTGCTGTCTAGAAAAGATGTCTGGAAGAATATCCTGTAACTTATACATTTCCTGAACATCTACAAAACTCCCTTAAATTTTTATAAAATTTCCTTAACTTCTACGAAGCTCCCTGAGTTTATTCCAAATTCCATATTTTCTTCTCTGAACATATTTGCACTTCCGGAAAGACACCTATCATCTACACATATTTTTGAACACCTGGAACGTTCCTTGAAATTTATCGAAGTTCCTATAACCTCCAAGAAGTTCATAGAGCTTAAGTAAGATCTCTGACAAACTGCAACGAAGTTCTCTAAACTGAAGCGAGGATCCCTGAATTTCTTAGAAGTTTATTGAACTATTTTTAGATCTTTTACAAAATTCCCTGAACTTTTTCAAAATTCCTTCTAGGTACAATGTTTGCTGCACTTCTACGTTTCTCGTGAAGTTCCACGAACGAAATTTCTTGAATTTGTACGTAATTTCCACAACTATTCCAAGTCAATGAGGTTTCAAAAAAGTGCCCTGAAATTATATACAGATTCTCAAAAGGAATTTAAAAAAAAAATCTTTATTTGAGGTTCAGTTTTATTAATCACTGCTAAATAGAAACATCAAACTTAAAAATACCGGCAAGTCAAAAAAAAAAAAAAACACCGAAAATTCTGGGGGGTGCTTAGATAATTCTGGAGGGGGCCTGGCCCCTTTGGCCCCCGATACGCCAATGAGAATGGCTCACCTTCCCTTATTAGTCAGAACATTGTGACCCAATTTTGCTGGAGCGAAAAGAAATGCGAAGGTATTTATTAATTACCGTCAGAACCTACTATGACGATGTCAACAAAGGAAGCGCTTTCCTGTGAAAATATTTACCTAATTTACTTTCTCCTCCAAAGGTTTTTTTTGTGTGTGTCTTTATTATAGAGACGTTCAGCCTTTCAGCCATAACTGGATCGTCTCTATCTGCAATGGTTCACACAGCTGCTTTTGGAAGGGCTTCCGTAATAATAATTACTTATGAAATTTCATTTTCGCATAGTTTCATTGCAAGCGATTGCTTGTGTCAAAAGAAAACAGTGATGTACCTTTAAAACAATCTTCGCAAAAATGGAGGAATTGAATTGCAATTATCGAGCCTCTCCATTTTACCAACATAGCAAACGATATTACCTTCTCATCAAAGAGTGTATATTTAGTTACACATATATATGTGTACATCGTTACCCCTTTGCTAAGCAAATTTGATTTATTTCCACCGGAAACGGCCAATCCATTGATTTTAATGTATGAAAAAGAAGTGTAATACTGAGTTACTATTCCTTCCCTCCTCATCCATGGGAGCCACAAGTTAAACGTTTTGCAGTGAAAGGTCAAGTGGAAAAGCACTTTCGGAAATTACGCTAGCCACTCGTAGCGCAATTAAAGCTGAAATGTTTCATTTTCCTATTACGTTGCACGCTTTTATGTACAAATATTTGCTAGTATCATAAGCCGTACGCGAATTCTTTAAAGCTAAAATACGAATAAATGCATGGGGAAAAATACTCGCTTGCTGAGCTGAGCATATCAGCATCGCCGAAGGCAACTATTTTCATTGTCGCAGTGCTGTTGTTTGTCATGGTGAACGCTATGGCGAATCTGTAGATATCAAAACAAATCAAATAAATTATGACAGACTCCGTAGATGTGCTTTCCGCATACGTTGGCTACGAAGTTTTATTTCTTTTCACGGAAATATGAAGCTTGAATTCAAAATGGATTTTAATTATTATTTTTGAGATATATTTGTAAAATCCACTTCATAGTCCATCTAGCAATGTTAACATGTTGTTGTGACATCACTGTAAATTTTTAAGGGTTTACTACTTCATTCAGATGTGGAACAGTTTCGTTCTTGACATCGATAACGATTTCAGGGGACTTCAGAAGCAAAGGGTGAGTCATTTCTTGAGCAGGTCTGAGCATCTCTCTAGAGACAAGTTTTGAGCACTTCTGTGACCAACAAACTTGTAGGTACAAAGATTCAAGACTTTGGACCCTGCAACATTGTCAAGACTCTTAAACGGACTCTTAGACACAGAGCTTTAACGAGAAATTCGGTGAGAATTATGAAGTTACCCTGTTATTCTTTCAATAGTTCCATAGACTTCTGGAAGGTATTTTCAAGGAATTCTGATGAGAATTTCAAGGCAATGATGAAAAGGTGAATTCTATGGTGAATTCCAAGGAAGCTGTTCATAACCTTCATAGACAATTTTTGAGGCCTCGTTTCCTCACGTAGTAAAAATATATGGACCGTACACAGTTTATGGACAGCCCCAACGTAGTTACAAGTAGAATTAAATCATAAGAAAAAAATCATGGGGATTGTGAGGAGAAGGCAAGAAAAATTCCAAACGTTATCCTGAGAAGAATTTCAAAGAACGGCCCCGGTGGTGTAGTGGTAAGCGTGATTACCTCTCACCCCAGCAGGCCTGGGTTCAATCCCAGTCGGCGCCGCAGGGATGTTCTGAGGCATAATATCTCTGATCACGCCTTCCTTCGGATGGGAAGTAAAGCCGTTGGTCCCCGGTTCATGAGTTGATGGGTCGATAGGTAGGGTCCAGGTGTGGGAGCTGCCTTCCTGGCACGTCGGTAGCATTGGTGCTCAGCACGGAAAACAAGATCGACGGATAAAACAAACCAAAGGAAAAAAAAAATAATTTCAAAGGAACTCTGAAGAGAGTTCGAAAGGGATTTCTGATCACAATATTTGCCGAATCCATTCCTTCTTTCATAGTTTAAAAATTTTGTTTAAAAATAATATTGCGGGATCGCTATAAAAACAAAGGAATCGGACACACGCACACACGACACACATTATTTTGAAAAAAAAAATTAACAATTTCATTTTTAGTTTGGTGCCCGAAGGGTTAATGTTATTAAATCCAGGATGACTTTTCCGTCCAATTACCACTGGCAAGAGCTTATTATGAACAACTTCATGGAGCAAATAAAAAGAACATGAAATTCCTTTCAAGCCGGCGCCGCAGGTGTAGTGCTAAGCGTGACTGCTTTCTCACCCCAATGGGTCTGGGTTCAATCCCAGCCGAGGTCGGTGGGATTTTTCTGAGGCATAAAAATCTCTGGACACGTCTTCCTTCGGAAGAGAAGTAAAGCCGTTGGTCCCGGCCCATATGTGTTGTTGAATGGGTGCGATATCCTACACAGGTGTGAAAGCTGCCTTCCTGAACTGAACATTCGATTGCCGTCAATGGATAGCACTCGATGTCCCTCGGTGATTAGCACCAGATTGCGGAACAGATACCGACGTTAAATAAAGGGGAAAAAATCCTTTCAACGGGTACAAGCTATAATGAGATTGCTCATTAAAACAGACCTGCGTTACGCTACATTGGAAATGGCCAAGAGTAACTCTCAGTGAAATGATGACAACAGTTTTTATTTCATATTGTCTTCCAGCAAGATGCTGAATAGCAAATGTAAAGAGCGTCTTCAAGTGGATATTAGAACTCATAAAATCTTGAAATAGTGAAAAATGTGCTGGAACGATGCATTCAAAATCATTGAAGATCATAGGATCTGAATCTAAGATGATACCAGCACCTTAAATAATATTATTTGGTTTGTTTTTCATTGTTCACTTTTAAAGAAGGTCATGACATAAATAATCGAAGATATTTTTTAATTAAAAAATACAGTTTAACGAATTTCGAAGGAAACATGTGTTTGAAACTTATTTTCGATTCAGTCCTTATTTGAGTAAAGTATATTGCTGTCAATAAAAGACTGCCGATGAATGCAAATATCGAAATCAAATCAATTCTAACCATTAAATAACATTTGGTTTGTATTTATTAAGCTGATTCATCACTCAAAAAATACTTAACCTTTTCAGGGGCTTCGCAATCTCAACCAATCAAAGAAATAAAATTAAATCAATTAAATTTACTGAATCAAGCAGCAAGCGTGGGAATGAATTGAAATATTTTTTTTTCCCTGTGAACTACGATTGGGCTGCACCCTTAACATGATGAATTGATCCCTCTGGCTGATGAACTGAGCAAATTCAGAGTTGCTAGAAAGCAGTTTGGGTAGAAAGCCAAAGTAGAAACAATCTTGAACACACAAACTAGTTGAAAGTAATTTAATACTGCTGGGAGAAACAGCTGAAATTCAGGAAAAGCAGGATTTCTGTTGAGAGGGGTACATGTGTGTATGATATCAAATTCGAGAAAATGCAACATAGTGGGTACAAGTTTGAAGGAAACTTTCCAGAAATTCCTATCACAAACAATTTGCAATAAATTGAATGGAGAGGGGGGGGGGGGATTTACATACAACATCTGTAAGTAAAACAGTGCTTGTTTGCAATGCACAGAGAAATTTAATTCGATTTTCGTGCTGGAATTGCCTTGGAACCTGAATTGCTTTCACAGAAAAATACACAATGAAAAAAATCAAGAATTTTCGTCTTAAATGAAAAAAAAATTAATTCTTAAAATTTTTAAAGCTCTAAACAAAATGCTTACTTTTCTGAAATGGGCACAATGAACTCAAAAGTTAATTTAATAACGAAATCTAAATGCATCTGAACACACTTTAAAATTGAGCCAAATCCTCGAACATCAACTATTAGTTTCAAAGTACAAATTTTTCTACAAATAATTTTGATTGGTTTTTTTTGCAGAAAATCTCGGTGATTTTTTTTAAAGGGAAGCAGATGCTCTTGAAAACAAAGTTCCAAACGTCAATTTTTCGAAACTCTTAGCATTCCCACGCAAACTAACAACATCATCTTGTTGAGGAAACAGTACCTTTTCTGATGGTGGGGTTAGTTTGCGTGGGAGTGTTAAGAGCTTCGACAAATTAACGTTTGAATCTTTGTTTGAAAAAGCAGATACGTCCTTTTGAAAAAGTAATCGAGAAATATATTTTTAGTAAAAAATAAGCTCAAAATTTTTAATAAAAGTTTATGTTCCACCATTTTGGTCAATTTTAAAGAGTCCATTGTGACCATTACAGAAAAGTTAAACATTTTAATAAGCTTTCAAATAACCATAAGTATAAACATCTTAAAAATGTACTATTTTTGTTTTGAACATTTTTAAAAGTTTTTTTTTTTAATTTTTTGACGAAAATTTAATTTCTCAGTGTGCATTTCTTTTTGAAAAAAATGTCATTAAACTTTGTCTCAAACACCATTTTCGATTAGATGAGCCATTTTCGTTACATGCGTGATTAAAATGGTCAAATTCCAGCACAAACTTGGTTCATTGCACCTAGCAAACAATCATGGAATTCTGAGAGGCATTACCTAAAACTTGTCGTTTTTTCGCTATTTGTGCCAGGAACTGCTCAAATACAAGAATAAATACAAAATATATATAGTTGGAGTGAATTTCTATTTAACATGAAGCTTTAGTGTGATGATTTATTAGCTAGAGAATGGTCCTAGAAGTGGGTAGGTAGATAGTTCCGTTAGAGTACGGTAGTATGAAAATTGAATAGAAGTTGAAAAATCTTAAAGAGGTGGACACAGCTAACTGAAAATGGGAAAATTTTGTTTAACCTAATTTATAATAATTAAGCTCAATAAAATGTGCCTCATGAAAATTCTGGCAGATGTGCCAATATTTAAGTTGAAATGCTTAATAAAAAAATTGGAGGTACGATAAATTATTATAATTGCACCAGTTAATTTAAAAATATTCTTCTTAAAACATGAGAAAGTCCAATTATATACATACAATTTTCCCTTAAAATCCAGTAAAAATATGGAATAATCATTGATTTTTATGGAACATTTCATATTTTTGCTTGGTGTATTTCGTTTTTTCATGGAGCATTTAATTGTTTACATACTTGAACCGAGATTTTGGAAGAGACGTTGGGGGCGATTTCGATGTCTAAGCCCCTTAGACAGGTGCTCAGTTGTAATGTCCGTCTGGTACTCAAATCGCAAGTCTTTTTTATCAAAAACAAATCGTCAGCGGACAGATGTGGTTTCCTTTTCACCTGAATACCAGTAGTAGTGGATTTCCAGCTGGATGGTAGTCCGTGTAGATTAGAGAGCTTTACCTGACCATCTCCATCCGTGGGTTTGTCCCTCATATACTTCGCAACGACAGGGTCTCCAGCATCTTGAGCGTTCTGGACAATCCCGAGCAAATTGCGCTTCGCTACAGTCTTCGTACATGTATGTCGTTTACCTTTTGCCATTTCCGAATAGCAATATGGACACAAACTCAACTGGCACTTTTTTTTTCGCATTACCCGAGGAGCTGGGTCTGCCACGTTTCCCCTTGGATTTAGGTGAAATTGTCACTCTTGCAGCAATGCATATCTCGCATGCGCAAATATCAGCGCTTCGAGTGGCAAGTTTTAAATTGTACTTATACTTGTACAGCGTGGTATTATCAGAATTATTCTGATTACTATTCGAATAAACTGTAAACGAACATACTCGACAAATTTTTGTAGGATAATACCAACCTATCGATCTTACATCGTGAAGAAAGTGTTGTTCGATAATATCAACCACCTTTGTTGATAGTGGTTGAAGATGCAGCTTCTTCAAGCACAGTATGCACACCACCAAACGATTTTCTTCGTGACATTTCGGTTTCATGTTTAAGTTTTGCTGTTAGAATTATATGTGTATATAGATAAACGTTTGAATATTTTTTAATTAGATAGAGCCATACCTTTTTTCAGCAAATCAAAACGATGACACAAAACAACAAAAGTTCACTTTTTCACAAGAAACAAATACCAGTTGGTTCACAATACCACGTGCGCAGAATGCATATGACAGAAAGGCTTTTAGAGTCATGACCTGCTACGATCAAATTGTATCCAAATCATAAGTTCCACTGATTTTTTTTCAAACCATCCTTTGAAAAGGATGATTTCTGATAATTTTCAACCGTAATTCATACAAAAAAAAAAAAATCTAGACCCCCCCGATAGAAGATTTCGAGGTTAGTCTCATTTGAAAGGGGAGAGCATAAGTTTTCGTTTGGTGAGTGTTTTAGCGATACTGATTTTTTTTTATTAATGTTGTTCTACCAGAGACACCGTGGTATAATATATGATGCTTCATTTAAGATCTTCATATGTAACAGAAACTTACACTACTTTATCGAACTATGAGGATTGAACAAAAAGTGCTGCATAGCAAATATTGCTCAAAAGTCGACCCACATTAAACCCTTACTCTAGGGGGAGGAGGGGTCCCTACACTAGACATGCCACGTTTCTATCTGTTAGGCTATTGTGTGACCCATCCCACCAACACTATATTTCACAGTCCTAGGGGAAATGGATGTAATGTCAGCCTAAATGTTCCTAATTTAGGCCCATACATAAATTCATCAATCGACTAAATTTTCAATATCGACCAAAAATATCGATTAGTACCGCCCCAATGACGCTTTCATCTAGATAACATTGATTAATAGCAGATTTTTAGCGATGGGCCACATCTTAGATCCATAGGCCAACATTGGAGTCATTTCCCCTATGTTAATAATATTGATAAAATTATAATCTTTAAGCATTAAATACTCTCACTATTCTGGTCTCAAAATAATCACCTAGACCGCTAAATATTGTTCGTTTGTCCTCGTTGCTGCTCTAATGAATCATTGTTGCTCATCACAACCGGCTCAACGCTAGCGTATCGACTTACTTGCGAAAAAAGCTGCAGGCAATATACAGCGGTTAATGGTAGAAAGCGCCTTTCTCAAGGAAAATGAGTAATTTCAAGATATCGTTTGTAAACATTTACTTAAATTCAAGGGTTAGTATGATTCATCATATCTTTGAATTGTAGCTTTATCATTAGGAAAAACAATAATTTAAGTCACGTGGGATCAGCCCTATATAAATCATGTTCGTTTTGGAAATCAATTGATCCAGAGAGGGGCGTATTGTCCGATTTCCTCTAAGGCTTGTGTGAAGTGTAAAGCCGCCACACAGATGCGTTACGGTTTTTGTTTAGGGTGGGTGGAATTGTTAGTGGATCTGGGAGTTCTTTTGGCTTATGACAGCTTTCGAAACCATGGTGTCAGACAGGCGGCTTTTTTGGAATGAGTTGCCTTCGGGGAAGATGCTATGGAAGGGACTGTTTCTAGTCAATTATTTCTGGAATCATTGTTCTCACTCGTCAAGAACTGTTCAAAGTATGAACTATGTACATGGGTAGGTTGGTTGTTCAGATATAATATACATTGGATGGTTCAATAATAGTCAAGCTCTAGGGCTGACGTGGTAATATACATTTATTATGGAGGATTCCGTCTAAGTTGTTCATGGCATATTGTGGTCTATTCTATCAAAGCTTTATCATCTTCATTGATATAACGATATACGTTTCATTTGCGTTGTCTAATTAATCAAACCATAATTGAAACACTCGATTCACTTTCCACATAGAATCTAGGATAGGAAAAAAGTTTTTTGCACAGCCAGTCGTTGAGCGACAGTTTGTGTGGGATTTCAATATTGTCGATTAATAAATCAAGTTGTCTTTCGCTCTTTTCCCAAAACGATATTTGCACAAAATTTTAAGGGGCCAGTTCGCTTTCCATAATGAACAGCCACGCTTGATGAAAGACCACAGTGTTATTCCACAGATGGATCGAATAAACAAGGGGTAAAAACCACCGCATGTCGTTTGGTTAGGGCAAAGGTGTGGACAATCAAGAATGGTTTTATTCAGTGTATTAGTTTACTCCAAGATAGTGTAAAATTTCATTCGATTTTCTACATATTCGAGAACTTTGTGAGCAAATTTAATTTTGACAAAATTGAGAATTTGACTCACTTTTGAGTTGGTGTCATCGTCCGTGAAGGTCTCGATTTTTCATTCACATTCTTTTCGAAGATCAAATGAGAATTGTCAAATATTGGTTAAAATGAATACTGGAAAATCACCCGCGACACAGCCAATTACTTACCTTACGCAGCTTGAATCCAAATAAGCTTTTGCAAGCTGTCAAGTTATGCGGTATATCAAATCATAGCCTACCTAGTTATTCCCTATTTCATAGCTGTATTTTACCCCTGCAAATAAATAGTCATCGCTTGCTTTTCCTGGTAAGAACTGAGGACGAACCGATAATGCAAGTTTAAATTGAATGACAATACCTTCGTGAGTGAAATCGTGATTGTCGGTTCACTACACAAGGTGACAATTCCGAAGGTTGGTTCCGAATATCCGGTTTCCTCCGCCCGTTATCAGCCAGCAGTACGGAGTAGATAAAGCATGCCCTAAAGCCGAAAGCAAAAGAGCATGGAATTGCAATTTCCGTTTTGCATCTTTTCAACAGTACAGGGTATAAGAAGAAATTGAATTGCATAAAACATTTTCAATACTGAAGGATTTCGATTATTTGAATTGTAAAGATGCTTCCGAGGAAGGATTTGTGTAGTATTTCAAATCACGTAATATGAAAGAGGTCTCAATATATGAATAGATTTTGAGACACAACATATTACAACTACACTGGCCCGTTGTGTGCTACAGGACGAATAATGTTTCATGCCGTCATACAGCACATGAAATAGTATGCTCTATTGTGTGCCATAAGCTTCAAACTTGATCAATGCAAGAATATCAGCTCTCTCCTATTGAAAAGCTTACTAGCATACTTTCGATTGTGATATTCACATCCATATCATCTAGCGAGAGGGTATACGGCCAATGAGAGTAACTCAAAAATGAGTCGAGTTTAAAATAAAATGGCAAAAAGTGATGTTACTCAGTGAATGAGTAAAATTGTCCTCGGTTTTCCAGGAAAAACTTCTTAAATGTGAGGAAAATCGAGAGATATTTCACTCGGTCTTTTAGTATACTCCTGAACGATTATCCTCATATTCAAGCAGTTTCTTCCGGAAAGTGTGATACATTTTACTCATCTACTTAGTAACCCCACTTTTTGCAATTTTAATTCGAATTCGACTGAATTACTGAGTTACTCTCATCGGTCGTGTAACTTTTTTTCTTCTTTATTACAAAGGGTTCCATCTATTGGCCGGTTCAGTTTTTGAGAGGGAAAATGCTCCTTCGAGTTGATAGGAAGGAAACTTCACTGCCCTGATATTTATGCTACTTTGCTAAAAGCACTTTTATAAAAAAATATGGCAATGTTATGAATTATGCAAGTGCACAGTTATTTCACAAGCGTGAAAGTAGAAAAACATTATAATTGTGATAAGAAAAGGTATAATATTCACCGCAAAACCTTTTAAATTTTGCATGTGGGAAATCGATGTATTTGCCAGCCTTAGTTAAAACACACAGCGATAAAAGTTTTGTTTCACATCAATGTATTTAAAAATGTATCCATTTGCATTGAATTTTTCAATCAAAAGTGTTTTTAAGTAAAAATTGTAAATTCAATTCGAATTAATATATTTTTCAACGAAAATAGATATAAATTAACTAGCACGTACTCCAGGAAATAGTAGATTTATGTAAAAAGGTGTTTTACTAAAATTGCTCAAAGTTCATACGATTCAGCTAATGAAGCCCCAAACTAAAGTTCACTATATTTTTTTTAGCAAATTTTGTTTAGTTAAAGTCAAAGCGAGTCTAAGAAATTCAAGCAATAATCAATACTTAATTGGAGCTCATCATTTTTGGATCGTGCTTCCAATTCTTTCAGAGCCATAAACAACTAACAGCTTGTTTTCTCTCAGTCACATCGAAGGAAAAAAAGTCTTTCTCTGTCAAGTTGTTCTTATTGGAGTTTTTCCCGTTTCTCCTAAGCATGGCTATCGTTACTCGAAAAACTGATGGTTTCTCCAATGATCTACATTTCCTCCAGAGGAACGGCCGCACACAGCAGTTAATTGACGGAAATTTCTCTAGGGAACAATTCCATCCTCTTTCAATAACTGCTAACCGCTGGCTGGGAAAATCCAAATGGCTTTAGGTGAAGAAGGGGGTTGACACTCTGCGAAGTAAGCGATGGTTTTATTGTTTCCCGAATGTTGTTTTTGCCGGATATATAACCGTGAATTTTATGACTGTCATTTTCTTTTGCACTGTTTGCTGAAATAATAGTGGCCATATCGATTCATTCCTTTCTGTGAATGACGTTTTCTTAAGACGTACGTAGAAGTCATATAGGGGAAATGGATCTAATGTTGGCCTATGGATCTAAGGTTGGACCCATCTCTAAAAATATGCTATTTATCAATTTTATCTAGATGAAAGCGTCATTGGGACGGTACTAATGAATGTTTTTGGTTGCTATTGAAAATTTAATCGATTGCTAAATTTATGTTTGGGCCCAAATTAGAAGCATTTAGGCCGACGTTACATCCATTTCCCCTATATATATATTCATTCAAATTATATATATAGACACAACCAGGGTGCCTTCCATTCATTTTGACTAAAAAAATGTTTTAGGAAATTATGGAATCATTATGATGGTATTTTGTATGTGTAAGGAACAAGACAAATTTTTAAAGTTTGTGTTTGACACATAAAACCTGCAAATTTAGCTTTGACAGAGCCACAATGAGCGATTTTCTGATCGCCTCTTCGCGAAGAGTGAAGAGTGAAGAGTGGGTGAGATAAATGACAAAATCGCTTATTGCGACTCTCATGCAGCAACATTGGCTGGTATTATGTGTCAAACACAAATTCCACAATCTTTTCTTGTTGCTTACACAAACAAAATATTATTATAATACCTTATTATTCCATAATTTAATAAAACATTTTTTAGCCAAAATGAATGGAAGGAACCCTGGACACAACATAGTAAGCAATGGGAGTGTTATATGTCAACCTTCTGTTCCTGTTTGTGCGTGTCTCTTGAATTTATAGTGGCGACAGCACCGAACCGAAGTGCGCTGGTCAGACTAGCGACTTCCAACGTAATTAGCGACATTGACATTATGGCTGAGAGTTGAATAAAACATGATTTTGATTGATTTCCTTTTGACTCTTCAATATCTAATAGTAGAGCATCAACTAGTTTTAAATGGAATATGCAACAATGAGATGATTTATTACAGTTTTATATTTAATAACATGCCTCAGAATATAATTTGATAACCACAAAAGTAAATTTCTTGAAAATAAAAATCTTTCGTGTTTTAAGGATTGTTTATCCCACTAGAATAATTAACCTATTTTTATAAGAACACACGTTCCTTCCAGACAACAAGAAGTCGTATAACAATGCACAGATAGAATCGTTAAATATTCGATATTTAATTCAAGTCGCATAACAATGAATTTTATCGCATGATGTTTATGTTTCATGCTGCCTTTGAATGGCCACAATGTTATTTTCCAACATAGTATTAAATGAAATTTGTTACAAACAATGAACAATGAATTCTCGGGACCGTAAAGCAAACGCGATTGAGGCATGACCGTAGATTCGACGTAGAATTACGTGCTCGGTATCAATATTCGGCGACTGTTTTAGGGAAACCACTTTTCCCATCACGAAAACGCCTCGTTTGCTGATGAAAAAATTACGCATTTTCGTGAACAAAACGCACGAAATTATTTATTTTTTCAATAGATAATAAAAAAAGCAAAAAGTTTTTGGAGAAATTTCTTGCTATAATTTCCCATTCACGAGATGTTCATTATCAATCATATAAATTCGAGATTCGAGAAATCTTACCTTAATTTGAAGTGTTTCTGGTTAGTTGACAAAATCATGTGGTATTCGGTAATTGCTTGAATTTTTATGTTCCACTTCAATACTGTTACGCATTTGGGTATATTATCAAAGAGCTTCGAGGGTGATGTGGCTGGCAGCAAAGCCAGGGAACACAGCGACTTACGAAGAGCTACTGAATCCGAGCAGTAGCGGTGCGGATTTTTCCTCCTTCTTCGGTGAATGTGGGCTGCAGCTCGCTGCTTGCAGGCAGCCCTTCGTTGTGTACAGGAGACCAATGTTCAACGCCACACGCCAAAAGCACTGCTGCTGCTGCTGCTGCCGACGACCGACCGGACACTTCCACACACGGTGATTGAATAAGCACCGTTCGGTGAGACCGGATGGAATTCAATTTTCAAATCTATGTTAGGCTTTTTGCAGGCAATCGGTGATAATTTTGATCACCATTGCAACAGTTGGACATTTATCTAATTTTAAAATGTGACCTATTTAAAATTGATAAAGTGTTAATTTTAGCAGATTTGTAGAAAATTTTCCAATCGATTGGCTTGTTTTAAGAATTAAAATCCATCCGTTATTGACAGAGTTATAAGTGATCAAAACCTGACCACTTTTCGTAATGCATTGCTAAAAATCTGCTATTTATAAATGTTATTTAGATGAACGCGTCATTAGGACGGTACTAATACATATTTTTGGTCGCTGTTGAAAATTTTGTCGATTGCTGAATTTAAGTATGGGCCCAAATTAGGAGCATTTAGGCGGACATTACATCTATTACCCCTATATTAAGTATTTGACTAATATTTATACATCAGATATAGATGATAGAATTTATCTATAACGTAACCAGTGTTATTTACATCGAATACCATCGGATGCGTTTCCCTGTATGGTTTTCCAACACAATGCTCACGGCATTTAAGCAACCATTATGCATTATTGACTTCACGTTAGTAAGTTTATTTTCAAAAGAATCAGATATCTAATATGAGAGTAAAAAAATTTCATCCGTTTTCCTCGCAAATTGCGACTAATGGAAACGGTAACGACGATGATGGCTAGGATACTTTTTTTGATCCTCATTAACGTTAACAAGTTCATCGAAATTGCCCCAACGTGGTAGCTGAGATTACGGTAAGCTGAAAATGAAGGCACGATTAGTTTTGAGTTGAAAAGGAAACTGATTATAATTATCATGGTGAAGAATGAAGTATTTTTTTTCCTTGACGTACCTGAGTTGAGGAGAATAAAGGTAAATTGATTTAAAATTGATTTTCTCAGTAGAGCCCAATTGTTACAGATTAGCAGATGGGAACAAGCCTGACGTAGTGGTTAGCATGCATGTCACTCATGGTAAACGTCACGAGTTCACATCTAATATCCAAGCAAGTCACAAATTACTTAAAATGTGTTAAAGTGTAGTCACGCAAAAAAATATAATTATTTACAGCAATTCCATAGCAAAACGATATAGTGGTTCTCAGAATTCCGTAAGAATTGACAAAATATTAAGCCCGTTTTTATTCATTTTGTAATAAGGGTGAGCATTTCCATGTAAGAATGGACCAAACAATCATTTTTTTTAATTACATTCTCTAAAAATTTATAAATTTTGAATCATGGAACCGATTTCAAAGATCAAAATATCAAATGAAAGATAAATAATAATGCTTTCTTTGCGACTAGTCTTCCACTTGTCTTCATTGATACGTAGCTAACATAGTCACTGCAAATGAATTGAAACAAATTTCCTCAAGCCTGAATCTTAAAATAACAAATAATTGAGTTATTTTATGTTACAGGCTAAAAAGTTCATGCAAAAAAAAATCCATTGGAACTCACTCGTCATAATCTATGATTTCTTCTTATTGTTCCCTTTAACCTCTTCTAAGCCATGCATTTGTTATGAGATTTAGATTCCTTTGAAATTCCCATCAACATTTTCTTTAAATTCAAATCTCTCATCAGAAATCATTCGGAATTCTCCTCAGAAATCTCTTCGAATTCTTTTTTTAATTTTATTTGAAATTTTCCTATGAATAATTTTAAACAATTGTTTTTTTAGAATCATCCTCAGAATACGATTCTTTTGATATTTTTTTAAGGAATTCCCTTGAAAGTCTTTTCAGACTTTCCCTTAGTATTCATGTGAAATTATCATCAGAACACCATTTTAAATCTGTTTATAATTATTTGTATTTGAATTCAATGAAGAACTTCATTTCTTGTGCACGGAAATTCCTTGGAATTCAACTTAAATTTCATACGACATTATCTCAAAATTATCTTGAAATGTTGAACAAAACTCAGTTAGAATTCCTCTACAATATTTCTTTGGATTAAAAACTTTAATTCCATTTAAGCCCTCCCCTATATTTCACAGATGTTATCATCAGAATTGTTTTAAAAGTAATCTTAAAAGTATTAGAACGCTGAATATTTTTCTTAGTCCTGAAGCCTTGTAACTTTTTTTTGGCAATCAAGGGAATTTTTAATAATACCACATATTTTGCTTAGTTTCAGATTGATGGAAACATTTCCATTTCTGATTGATTATTGTTTTCTTAATCTATAATCACAAAGATTTGTATAAGTTACAAATCTCAAAAAAATACATAAGACTCTAAACAAAAGTCAAAGCTCACAATAATGGATTAAGATTTCTAAATTATCGAAATATTTAAGATTTCTACAAAATACGAAGCATTCTCATATTTTCTTGCTTCGACGTCTTCAAGAATATTCCCTAGATCTCATTTGTAATCAAATTCAAGATTTCTAAACCAATTTCTTAATCCAGCCTTTCAATGTTTACAATTGGGTCAAATTACCCATTCAGTTCAATTGTGATCGGCCTAGTAATCTTAAATGATTCTGTGACTTTGAAAACATGAAGTCTGTTATTTTTTAATATATCAAGTGACTCATTTAGTGGAATATACTTTCCGCTTAAAAAATGCTTCATTTTTTCAAATTTTTTGCACGTGGTCACGATTGATCATTGAACATTTCTGTTTTCAAATTCATATTAAAAACTGGGAAAATTCAATATTCATACCATGAACCTCGGAAAAAATCTGAAATCTTAAAATAAAAATTCGCTGGCCACTCTGAGCATGTCCAAATATATATCTAGGGTATCAAACAACCAGTTTATGTGATAGTCATATTTTTGGCCATCCGTTTGTATGGGACCTTCCCATTGTGCAGTGGGTAGCTTTCCTTAAAGAACAAATTCTCTGCCAAATTAGTAAACGACCCAACCCAGCTCGACCCTCTTCAATTTGAATAAGTTGCATTCACATGTCTTCGATATGAGAGATTATGTTTTTCCACAGGTCAAGAGACTCAAGACTTTAAAAAAAAGGCGTATGCGTTTTCGCTAATATAAAGAAGAACAATCATAACTCGCAAACCATCTATTTTAACGAAAGTGCATCTTACAAGAGTTTGAAGAAAATTAATTTGTTTGAATAAATAAACGGATCCAACAATTTAAAAAAAAAACGTCATCAAACTTTAAAATGGGGATAGCAAATTGCGCTGAATTTTGATTTTTTTTGAATTTTATTTTCTATAAAATAAAGTTATAAGAAAAGGTAGTGGTAAGCGTGATTACCTCTCACCCCAGCAGGCCTGGGTTCAATCCCAGTCGGCGCCGCAGGGATGTTCTGAGGCATAATATCTCTGATCACGCCTTCCTTCGGATGGGAAGTAAAGCCGTTGGTCCCCGGTTCATGAGTTGATGGGTCGATAGGTAGGGTCCAGGTGTGGGAGCTGCCTTCCTGGCACGTCGGTAGCATTGGTGCTCAGCACGGAAAACAAGATCGACGGAAAAAACAAACCAAAGGAAAAAAAAAAAAAAAAAAGTTATAAGTAAAACAATGGTAGCTATTCTAGAATAGATATAGTTTTTATAATAAAGTTCCTGGGCTTCGGATTGACTTTCAACATTAGCAGTTCAGCTCGTTCCGTGCTGTGTGTGTGTGTATGTGTGTGTGTGTGTGTGTGTGTGTGTGTGTGTGTGTGTGTGTGTGTGTGTGTGTGTGTGTGTGTGTGTGTGTGTGTGTGTGTGTGTGTGTGTGTGTGTGCATGTGTGTGTGTGTGTGTGCATGTGTGTGTGTGTGTGTGTGTGTGTGTGTGTGTGTGTGTGTGTGTGTGTGTGTGTGTGTGTGTGTGTGTGTGTGTGTGTGTGTGTGTGTGTGTGTGTGTGTGTGTTTTCTTCCCTTACTTGCTGCGTGCTGGCGTTCCTCCTCCCGGACGAAAGGCACATGTCGAATGTTGTCGTTGTCGTATCTGTGCGTTGAGGTTGTATTTCAGAAATGCAATCGAAGTAAGCCGTGGCCACCTTTGGTCGCGTTTGTTTTCGATCGGAGGAGTTGTCGGTTCTGATTTCGGCGTTGGTCGCGAGTTGATTCGGCCGGTGAGTGGCTGTGCTGCGTCTTCCAGACTGTGTACTGGTTAACTGAAGCCATTGTGTCGCGAGTTATTGGTCCTTCTGTTCCGCTGAGATCCCTCTTGTCAGAGCAGCAAGAGTGTGTTTAGTGGTTGTTGGGGGTTTTCGCTGCTGAATGACGAAGGAACGGCGGGAGTGCTGTTTTTAACACCGGTTGAAGAAGTAGCGGCAGTATATCTAGGAGCTCTTTTAAGGGGGTAGTCCACTCTGGCGGCATGAAAAATAGGTCTTTTTCACGATTTTTTTTGAGGGTGAATAACGATCAAAAAAAGGAATGCATGGTTTTGTCAATTGAAATGTCCTCTTTAATTGAGATTTTTTTGGCGTGATTAGATGTCTCCTGTAGCCGCTACACCAGGTTCCCCAGGAGACCTCCCATCTGAGTCGTCGCGGGGCGGGACGTCTGGCGGTCACACCACTGGAGCTGGAACAACGAATTTTTTTGTGGTTATTCTCTGATAGATGACCCAGTCTTGTACGTAGCCGTTTTTGATTTGGTTGAAAAATAAAAATTTGGCGACGTTTTGAAAAAAAAAACAGTCCGTTTTTGTACCCTAAAATTGGAGATAAAAGCTGGCACAAAAAAAAAAATCAATTTTTGACTCTTTTGAAAATCGGCTACGTACAAGACTAGAAAAAAAAATACTTAACTCGAAAATTAAATTCAATCGCTGTTTAAATCGAATGAGCCGTTTGTAAAATACAGCGCCCGCCAATTTTAAAAACATCGTTTAGAGATAATCGCGGCAGCAGTTGGAACTAGTAAGACACGCAGTTTCGCTGGTAACGGGCGGGTACTCCAAGCGCTCACCTGAGCGCGCTTGGAGCGTCTGGACACGAGTCCACTAATCGGCCTATAACTTTGGAACGATGTCACTTACGGACTTGCGGTCAAGTCTATGTCAAAGTAGACATTCCAAAGTATTTTTTAAGCCAAAAAAAATTGTTTTGAAATTTCCAGAGTGGACTACCCCCTTAAATCATCGTGCCTCTGCATGTTATCGGGTAAGATCTTTCCTTTATGTTCATCTTATCTTTCATTCCTCTATTATATGAAACATTAAAACTCACGAGTTCCTGAAATTTTCAATACTGAAAGCAAAATAACAAATAACTCTCTAACTTATCTTGCTTTCTCATTATTTATTCATTAATCTAAATAAAAAATTGTTTCACTATCGTGAAGTAATGAAATTGGGTTGTTAGCGGAATGCTTAAATAAAACAGCAAAAAAAGGTTATCTTCCATTTAATTCCACTTAATTAATTTTGGTATCCATGACAGATACGTATTTCGACTACAATGTGCAGTCTTCATCAGTGTCATTCCCAATAAAGTACTTATCAAAATCTAACCCCCTTAAGTACTCATCCCCTAGGTATAAAAGTCAAGATCACAGGTATATAAATGAAACTACAATGTGTTGAATCGGAACCTACCTAACTAATTAAAACCAAAGATTTAAGTAAGCTAAAGGAGAAAAATCTATTCAACTCTCTAATAAGGAAAATCCCAAAGGCTTGGTAGCCATCATAATGAAGTAATGAAATTGGGTTGTTAGCGGAATGCTTAAATAAAACAGCAAAAAAAGGTTATCTTCCATTTAATTCCACTTAATTAATTTTGGTATCCATGACAGATACGTATTTCGACTACAATGTGCAGTCTTCATTACTTCATTATGATGGCTACCAAGCCTTTGGGATATATAATATATATATAATATATAAAATACCTTTTACAAGATCTTCACTCCGACTGTTGGAATCATGTTCACACTTCAGATCGTCCAGACGGTTACAGTACAACACGTTCTACAATCCCATGCAGCATTCAGTTGTAGAATTTGAGTTGTTGAACACACGGTTGTGCGATTTGAATTTTCGTAGTATTCATAAATACATAAAATAGACATTTTCCAATCTCGTTGAGCTGCGTCTGAGTATATTACACTTGGCCCTCCGGGCCTCGGATCGTAAATCGATCCAAAGCGATTTATATACCTTCTTTGTAAGACAAAATGGTTATAATGCCTATTTTTATTTAAAAAAAAAAACAAATGTTCTCGAAATTATTTTTAAAATATATCGAAAACTGCTAAATTTAGGAAGCTGATCACCCACGACGCAGCTTATCAATGTCCAACTTACCCGTGCAGCAGCTTGAATCGAAATGACCTTTCACCAATTGCCTAGTTATTATCCATCTCATAATTGTATATCGTACATAAATTCAAGTTAGAAAAATTAAGAAATTTTTCATCCAGGAACTCTTTAATTTTAAGTTTTTCCATACTAAAACAACTACCATAATTTTTTCAGTGAGATGAGCTGTATACGCGAGGTCAGAGCTTTTCACCTCCACACTTTGCTTACGCTTAAGAGAATATTGAGCTACGATTAGCTTAGATAGTGAAAACACGAAGTGCAGTGGATTAGGAAAGTACCTACTATGAATTTAAGAAAGATTTCTTTCATAGCAGTTGCTTAAGAAAGTGGAAATAAAAGATTTTTTAAAGACCTGGTTGTAGAGAGACGTACAAATGTTTGATGTACGAGCCTCATGGTACGTTGTCCGTGAATGCAGCAAATAGCTACTGCTACACTGGTCAAAAATATGCCATAACGCCCATTTATCACGCAGGGTGAAATTTATGACTGGTCCTACGTCTGACGTACACCCTTGTCAGACGGAAAATGATATCATTAGCATTCCGTTTTGTGTGAGCGAACACTTTTGATGGACACTAAAAAGTCCAAAGCAACGCAGACAAAAGCCGACTTTGGAACGGATGTGTGTCTGGAACCACAGACTGAGACGAACGATCGCATTAAACACAACCTATTGTGCCACTGATGGATCCAAGCTGCCATTTAATTTATTGAATGTCTCATGGGATAACAGCATTTAAATATCAAGGAATTTTCGAATTTTTCTTTCACAATAGTCTCTCTGTTTTTATAAAATATAACTAACAAAAAATAATTTTCAAGAGGATGTAATCTTTCTAGGTAGTTCAGGGTTAAAAAAAGGGAGGAAAACAACAAATATGCAACCTATCATTAACTTTTTATAATACATGTGTTGGACTATTATCGAGAAGCTTTCAAGCTTAAAATCAATAAATTAAAGAGGATGTTCAATATCCATTGATCTCATAAAATTTCATGCTTCTAAAGAAGCCGTACCAAAACATATCGTATACATCCACATCAACACAAAGCGCAGCAAACTGTGAGAATTAAAATTTAACGCCTTAAAGATTCCTAAATAATGTTCACACTCTGTGGTTGCTAGGACCAGTAAGGAAAGCTACTTCTCAGAAGTATTTTTTTCCTTGATTTGTTTTCCGTCGATCTTGTTATCCCGTTTTGAGCACCGACACCAGGGAGGCAGTTCCCACATCTGGACCCTACCTATCGACCCATCAATTCTTGAACCGGGGACCAACGGCTTGGCTTTACTTCCTTTCCGAACATCCCGGCGGCGCCGACTGGGATTGAACCCAGGCCTGCTGGGGTGAGAGATAATCACGCCTACCACTGCACCACCGGCGCAGCTATTCTCAGAAGTATGTATAATTAGTTGTAATTTCATTATGGCAGTCAATTTGGAGCGTAATTTTCGATTTTTCTATTACAGCGGGGAATACGGTGGTGGTATGGGGGGAAACTGTGAACTTTGAAAGACTAATTATTCACTTGATATTGAATCCTCTAGACGGGGAAATCTGGGAGGGAAAATTTTGTTATTTCTAGATTGGACCTATCCAAATATACAAAAATGGTTGCAATGCGATGCTTCAAAGCTGGCATCAAACTTCGAAACTCTCAAATACTATTTTTTTTGAGAAGATGGCACTAGTTTCAATACGATTTAAATGAACCATTCAATTACGATACGACAACTGTAAGATCCTAAAATGGTTGAAATGGGAAAGAGCTAAAAGTCTACAGCATAACTAAAACAAAATCAAAGCAACAAATAACGTCAAGAATCGTTAAAAATCACAAGCAGTGATTTAAGACAACCTAGTTTAATGTCCTTTCAAGAAATCACTAATCAACTCATTCAATATAGAAATCTGAGGAAGTTCTAGCCATAAAATTCCGTTGGAAATGCTAGTGAATTTTCCCCTTACGCGAACTCAGAGTTCGACGATAAATTGCGTAATTGAATCTTTTTTAAGCGTTGCGTTTCTCATCAACTGCGAGCTATGGAGCTGGCAGGTCGGCGTAGGATCGTATAAAACAAGCTTATTCAGCAGAACACATCAAATTTCATTCATCCCCCTCTAGATGGAAACTTGCAAAAGCTAAGATGATTGCATATTGTTCCGTGATTCATCGCTGCCTATACTTTTAGATCACGTAGCAGCTTCATCAGTATGAGTTTAGCGTGAATTGTTAAGCTTGACTTATGTCATCAGCTGGGCTGAGGGTGAGGCTGAAATGTGTATCAGGAGATGCTGTTTGATATAATCGCATTTCTGTTTCCAGCAACCACAATTGAAACGTTAATCTCACTGGGATTTATCACTAAAATACTTCGCTTTTCATGTGGCGCACATTTTTCTTGTCATGCAACATTTGTACACTAATCTGTGGCCGTCGCTTCTGCGTTTGGTTGTCTAGGGGAGTTACGCACGCATATTATACTTTTATACTTTATTCATTAATTAATAGAAACCACTGTGAAGAGCCTATCTATTCCTACCCTTTGTAGCGAACGTCGAACAGTCACGTTTCCGTCAGTTTCATGATTCTAATAATTTGACTCCATTTCGTAGAATGGAATGCTCAAATATTTTTATCCAAGGTGTGAAAAATTCACCGCTGCCGAGAGCCATGTATTTATTGTATTGCTTTGTGTGCTTTGAGAACGATTGATGATGTTATGATTGACCAAAACCAAGCACACAACAATCTGATGGTAGCATTTCGTTTCTCCACATCTCGAAACAGCAGCACATCTGGAGATGTATTTCTGATGAAAAACTCTAGTCACAGCTGACTGGTTGGTGTTGATGGTGATGATTCCTCTAGGCAATCTATATGGAAGAACAGCCATCCGGTGGCATAAGCCGGTCGCCCACCAAACGAAACAGGAGCGGGGAGTGAATGCTCAATGTTTACCATCAATAATTAGAGCGGGCGTGAAGCGAGTTCCGTTCGCTGCGAGAATGAGAAAATTCGTGATTGCGCATCGTGGGGAAAATGAGCGCGTTGTGAGAGGTTGCCCGCCTCCCCCCTTAAAAAGTCCCAGAGTTATGTTTTTTTTTGATATTCGATTATGGCTCAGCAGTCTTCAATTTTAATTCTCTCTGTTGGAAGTTTCGGTCCTGGAGCGAGACCGTTGAAACGATTGAATCGAAGTTCGATTGGTACTTTATAAGACTGTTGACCCTTAATCTGGAAATCACACAATATTATCGAATATTATGGACATTTTTCTATGTCTGAACAGAACTTTACATGTTAGAGAACTCAAATAAAAACAAGAACCATGTGTACAATGCAAAATACTTCAAGTTTCTCAAATCTCGTGTTAAAAATGGTGATGAATGGGGGTTATATTTTCCAAAATATAATAAACAAAATCAATTAAATTTAACTTATTTGGATTATTTTATACACAGTAAAGTAATTGATAAACGAATTGAAATCAGCCAGATAGAACAGATGAATATCGAATAATGTTCCATTAATTTAAATTGGTTAATATGGTTGCTTATTTATCGCATTATTGATTTAGGCAAATCGTCGAAACGGGTACGATTGTCAGTTTCAATTTAATCAGAAATACCCTTTTTGTAAATTTGCGACCCTTCCAATTCTGAACATATAGAATATTAGCTACCCAAAACTTGCGAAGTGGAATGCTTTCACCAATCGTGTGCTGCCTATTTCCAAAACATGTATCATGGCATTGTTGTTCCAGAATTACCCGATGCAAGTCTTATCAAAGGTAATTGTCATATAATCCACCACAAAATGAAACCCAGAGATATTTAACACAAATTATGATATCGAATAGAATAGATGGGCATGATAAAGAACTCATCTTTATCATTTTAAGTATCATTTAGTTTTCGTCCTGGCATGACGGGGTGCAGTTCTCTACTCAAACAGCTCAATTCTAAACCAACAAATGAAATGGAAGAAACAA
The DNA here is from genome assembly GCF_037179485.1 of Ochlerotatus camptorhynchus. NCBI lineage: Eukaryota > Metazoa > Arthropoda > Insecta > Diptera > Culicidae > Ochlerotatus > Ochlerotatus camptorhynchus. The sequence continues at coordinate 4,558,193 of NW_027040545.1, read as the reverse complement.
CCAACCATAAACAATGGCTTGGAACGCAAGTTTCTCGATAATCAATTGTTGGTGTAGAATTCTTCTCAATCAATAAAAAGAAAAAAATGGGAGCGAGAAAATAAGACGATTCTAAATCCGGCTCTAAGTAAGCAAAAGTAGTGCTAGTCGCGTTGCTGTTTATCTTTTCATCTTGGGATACGGTTTTGTAGAGCAGAGATTTTGTTGATTATATTCTGTCAAAATATTAATAAAATATGAGAATTCCAACCCCGTAGCATTCCAGCTTCTCTTAGCTCAGTCGGTAAAGGCGCAGCTACAAAACAAGACCATGCTGGAGGTGGCTGGGTTCGATTCCCAGTCCGGTCTAGGAATTTTCAGTGTTGGAAAATTTCTGGACTTCCCTGGACATAGATTATGATTGTACTTGTCACAAAATTATACTAATGCAAAAATGGTACAGGCATCGAAAGCTCTAAATTAATAACTATGGAAGTGCATCTATTGAACACTAAGAGCACGCAATACGCTACTATGCCATAAGCAATAAACTTCAAATGCGAAGAAGCATTCCAACCAGTGACATTTTTCAAGACATGCTGACATCAACACTGCTCAATTTCCATTCATCAATAAATGTGAATGGGCTGCCGTAATATCGATAAGTGCTTTTCCGATTGTCCTTTGTGGAGCTCAAAATGCGGTGTCAAACCAGTGGTAAAAAATAACAAATGATTGTGCTAAGCACATATATCCCGTGGAGCGATAGGGAATATTAATGACACATATTTTTCACACATAGCAGTCAATACAGTAGCTACTTCTGTTGGAAAAAGATCTATTTTTCCGATCAAATGGCGGTGACCACTCGTGCCCGAGCAGTGTAATAATCCAAAGATATATTTTTTGCAGTGAAAGTGAATTTGCATTACAGAAGACTCGGTTGATGGTGTGAAAGCGGAGCAATAAATCTGAAACTAAATTACTTTTTCGGTGATAACAGCTGAAAAAGCTGGTAGATATTTCACATGGATTTTTGCGAACAGCTGTAAGCCATCTTTGAATCTATTTAATGTTGAAAGTGTCGTCAGATTTTTTCACAATGAAGTCAACATCCAAATGTTATCTGTTATAGGTCACTGTCCCTACTATTTTAACACTCCGAACATGATACCTCCGGTAAAATGTGAAACGGCAAATTGGTAATGTTTGAAAAATCATTACTCAGCTATGTATTGATAAATTTTAATCCAATTGATAGCGAATAAATTTTCAAAGTCTCAAATTTTTGCTAGAATTCGGCCATTTTGTATTTGGCGTCGTTGACATTTTTTTTTTAATTTTACCCAGCAATGAATTTTGCTAACATTATTTAGTTGCAATTCAGTTAGCTGTAGACGGATTTCACGCCAACTCATCCAGTGGTTGGCAGCACCCTCTCAGAACCTTATGGAACTTTGTGGGTGTGGAGACTTAGCAATTTTAAGCAACTTTGCGTACTTATTTTTTTCAAAATTTATCTCGCCTAACATTTGATAAGGGTCAAAGTTTTTTGTCGATTTTTTTTTCAAATCGATATAGCTTAAAAATGACAAGCCCTACAAAAAAGTGATGTATAGCGAACTTTTAGCAAATAATCTGAAATTTTATAAAAAAATTTAAATAAAATAAAAAATCGGTTTCTACACTCTAAAAAAATATATTTAAAAATTAAAAGTAATTTTCCCAAAAATGGTACCCCTCAGATTTGCTTGATATTTTTTCTCATGAAAGGCAATATAATTACCTAACTTTTCTTCATACATCGCAAAGTGGGCGCTTTTAAGGAAAAAAAGTTGTTCGAACAACAACTTTTTCATGTTAATTTTTTTTTAGCGTGTTTCACTCAAAGTCGAATAGTAATACGCGCACAACCTTATTAAAATTCGATTAAACTTTATGGGTATACTTTTCGATAATCTGGGCGAAATCTAGCCTAACATTTGAAAAGGGTACAGAGAAGTTACCTGCAAATCGTCCAATAAGAGTTCAGAACAAAACGTTCTAATGAGGAACAGCCATCTCAGCATGGTTTGCACTTTCCTGTGATGGATTGTATTATAATATATGCATACACTCTATCCAACTTCTATAAAACCACCCTCAAATTGTTCCAAATCAACAGGTAAACTAAGTAAAAATCACTTAGTATGTTTTATTCATGAAAAGATTTCAATGCATGTATTTGTGATTAATTTAATTAGAAAAATAATCATTCATTTATTTTTATGTATTAGGTGTGTCCATTAGTAAGCAATATGCATATATGTTTATACCTCATCCCTCAAGTGAATACATATAATAGCGCAGGTAACTTAACGATTATTTAAGGCATGCCTAAAATAATCGTTAAGTTACCTGCTATATAGCAGTTATATAACAACGCAGGTAGTCACATGAGAGATATAAGGTATAAACTTAAAGCACCGCAGTCTGTTTCTACCGACATAATCTAATATTTAAGTTTGGTGATATCACAACAATGCTCATAGTTGCTGTAGTGCATAGTTGTTGAAAGTGTAGTGCTGCATAGTTGTTGAAACGAAAAAGTGTTTATATATACAACAATGGAAAAATCTGCTGAATTGATTATTAAAAGGGTGCAATGTAGTGCCAACATAAACAATCCCAATTGCAGCCGCAATAATTTACGTAATTTATCATCAAGTCTCATAGAGAAAATACATTCATGGGGCTTTGATCATCAATTGGATGTAACAATGCGTATTTGTGAATCGTGTCGTGGAATTTTAGTGCACAATAGGACACCTCTCCCGAAAAAGAGGCGATCGGATGGAAAAGAATCAAGCCATGCTCGGAAGTTTGAAGAGCCGCAACCATCAACAAGTCATCAGCAATCAGAACATCAGGAATTTGATGATACACTAGGTAAATAATAATAACTTTAAGTGTTTCAACTGTGTGGTTTAAGGATTGTACATCGAAGATACAACTTCATTTTCAACATTTTTTTAGAGCACGAGCTGGATGAACCGCTTATCGTACAAATTTGATCGATTGGTAGGCCAACCTCGGTGAACAATCTATCAAATTTTCACGACTGTACGATATGCGGTTTATGCAGCTCGTGCTCCAAAAACATGGGGAAAATTCAGATGCGGCTTCGATGTACCGTAAACGGGGATGTCTTTGATAATGGAGGTAACTTTGATAATGCAGCTAATCCAAAAAGTTATGACTTAATGCTCTTCGTATTCATTATTTTGGAAGGGAACATCGGTTTCCTATCCAAAATATTGCGTACGATGTGCCTTAAGTCATAAATTTTTGGCTTAGCTGCATTACCAAAGTTACCCCTATTATCAAAACCACCCCCGTTCATGGTACTATCACCTTAACAGCGTTATATATTAATGTGTGGTAATATTTTTTTTTTCTTTTCTTTAATTCTACAGATACAGATCCATCGCTAGAATCAATCCCATCAGCGGATCAGATCCAAGGTCCATATAATGTGGAACAATTCAATTGTATAGCTTCAACCTTACAGTTATCACCAATTTCATCGAGAAGTATGAGAAGTATGAATTATCGTGTTCAAAAATCTGCAGAGATCACAAAGGCAGTGCGTAAAAATATATTTGGGATGGATTCAGACGATGTCAACAAATCAAATGATTTTGACGAAATGATCATGCAGTTAAAGGAGAAATTTAATTTGCCTTCTACGAGTACAAATGACAAATTAAAAGTGTTATCAGTGCTCCCTAAATCATGGTCAGTGAATCAAATAGTTAATGAGTTTAATGCACCCCATCATACAAGTGAAACAGATGAAAAGGCTAGTCAGAGAACAAGGTATTCTTTGTAGTAAGAAAGCAAGAAGTGGTCATGGATTTAATGATACTGAAAAACAAATTGTTTTAAATTTCTTTGACAGTGATGATATTAGTAGGCCTATGCCAGGAAGTAATGATTATGTTTCTTAATATCGAAATGGATATAAAGAGCATGTTCAGAAACGTTTATTGATGATGTCTCTTAAAGAGGCTTTTATGATTTTTGAAGAGAAATACAAAAGTGTTAAAATCGGATTTACTTCGTTCACTCAGCTCCGACCAAAGCATTGCATACTGTTGGATAGTACAGGTACACATAATGTATGTGTCTGTACTATACATGAAAATGTTAAATTGATTATTAATAGTGTAAAATTTGATTCATATAAAGAAATTGCAGACAAAATACTTTGCAGTAGTCCTATTAGAACCATAGATTGTTTTTATCGTACATGTGAAGAATGCATTTCCACAGATAGTATCGTGAGGGAACTTACATCAGTATTAGAAGCAGATGATATGGAAGAAGTTTTATTTCAACAGTGGTTGACTACCGACCGTTGTAATTTGGAAACTATTATTAAACCTGCAGATGAGTTTGTTCAATATTTGACGGAAAAAGTTGAAAAGCTCATAACCCATGATTTTATTCATAAAGAGCAATCATCTTACCTAAGTAATAAAAAAAATTCTCTTCAAAACGGTGAAATTTTAGTGATTTGCGACTTTTCTGAAAATTATTCATTTATTATTCAAAACTCAGCACAGGGGTATCATTGGAACAATAATCAAGCTACGATACATCCTTTCGAAATTTACTACATAAAAGAAAACAAGTTGGAAAATTTAAGCTTTATTATTATTTCAGAAGTATTGACCCATGATACAATAGCAGTTCAATTATTTATATCAAAATTGTTAGATTTCATTAAACAATCTATTAGTTTCACAAAAATTACTTTCATGTCAGATGGAGCAGCGGCTCATTACAAAAATAAAAAGAATTTTGCCAGTTTGTGCAACTTCAAGTCCAAGTATGGATTGGAAGCAGAATGGCACTTCTTCGCAACGTCTCATGGGAAAGGCCCATGTGACGCAATTGGAGGAACTCTCAAACGAATGGCAAAGAGAGCAAGTCTTGCTCGAGATTATGGAAACACAATCACAACTCCACAAGAACTGTATGACTGGGCAGTTAAACAAACAGATACAAGCATAACAAAATTGAACTTCTGCTTCATATCAAATGATCAATACACAAAGATGTCCGATGAACTCAAGGAGCTGTTCAGTCATGTAAAAACTATACCTGGTACACAAAAATTTCATTGTTTTGTACCTATTTCTCAAAACATAATTTCTACTAAGCGATTTTCACATTCAAAGGAAACTCCGAAAAATTTCACTCTGTTTCCGATAGACTAATAATCAATGAAAAACTCAAATTATGTATGGAGAATTATAGGAAAATAAATTATGCACTAAACAAAAACACTAGAGTTTTCATTTATTAAAACACCATTCGAAATGCAGGAAAATCCTCTGTATTAGGCCCTTTCAAATGTTAGGCTAGATTTTTGTTTTAAGCACGCCCAGATTATCAAAAGGTCAAAATCTTTATGCTCATTAAGTTTCAACGGATTTTAATAAGGTTGTGCGCGTATTACTATTCGACTTTGAGTGAAACACGCTAAAAAAAATTAACATGAAAAAGTTGTTGTTCGAACAACTTTTTTTCCTTAAAAGCGCCCACTTTGCGATGTATGAAGAAAAGTTAGGTAATTATATTGCCTTTCATGAGAAAAAATATCAAGCAAATCTGAGGGGTACCATTTTTGGGAAAATGACTTTTAATTTTTAAATATATTTTTTTAGAGTGTAGAAACCGATTTTTTAATTTATTTAAATTTTTTTATAAAATTTCAGATTATTTGCTAAAAGTTCGCCATACATCACTATTTTGTAGGGCTTGTCATTTTTAAGCTATATCGATTTGAAAAAAAAATCAACAAAAAACTTTTACCCTTATCAAATGTTAGGCGAGATAAATTTTGAAAAAAAATAAGTACTCAAAGTTGCTTAAAATTGCTAAGTCTCCACACCCACAAAGTTTCATAAGGTTCTGAGAGGGTGCTGCCAACTCCGAAGACGAGTTGGCGTAATAGTCTTATACAATACGAAAGCATCGTACAAGATGCATAAATTCCTTATATGCGTACAAAAGTGGAATGCACAGCAAAAAATAAATTTTGATATCACATCAAAGTGGCTGCACTTCAATCCTGTCGAAAATATGGTGTAATATTACTTGCCAAAAAGGATAAAATTATCATTAATACAGTGCATGAACTGACATAACGCTGCTTTTACTGCGGTTGTTTATTTTTGTGGCCATAAAAAATATGTTTTGCAGTGTGTATCTTCATCAAAGCTGTTCAGATGCATAAGGCCTATTGGAAGGTGAACAGTTAAGTTCAGAATTCGTCTTCCAGGTGGCACTAATCAATAATTTCCTTAACTTGACATTTTGACTAGATAGAAGGTTTCTGTCTTTGAAAAAAAAATATATCAAGGAATAGACTTATTGGATGGTGTACACACTAGTATACTTTTTAACTTTTTATTGCTAGAATACCATTTCTAGCAATAATTGCTTTAACTTGCAACTACGATTAGATAGAGGGTTGCGGTCTTGAATAAAGTTGTTCTGATGAATAAAATCTATTGGATATTGGACTGCTCAGTTCTGAATTCTGTAAAAATGTCTTCACCAGTGTACGAACTGACTTGCTACCTTTGACCGAGTTGTTCAGATGTACAAGATATATTGGATGGTACAAAGTTTGGTTTTGAATTCTGTCACCCGTGCCTATGCCAAGTGCCTATGAAAAAATAATTCTTTAAATCGAAATTTAATTTTTTTTTTATTCTTTATTGTAGAGATTTTTAGTCGTATGCTAGTACATATTTTTGGATATTTTGATAATTTTTCTTAATATTCATAGTTATTACGTCCCAACTGGAACTTTTTTTCAACTTTCATTTTATCTAATGTTTTGTGATTGTCGTCGTTACTTGTGAAATGGAGATTACACGAATGTAACGTATTGGCTTGTAACGTAGTGATTTGTTAGTATATGATTTGCAACTTTTATGGCAACCATCAGCAAAACGAAGCCAAACAAACCCTTATCAAAATGATAACATTATGTTTTCAAATTAACGGGTGGCAACTAAAATTTTGGAATTTCTTTCTTAAGCTGTCAAAAAAAGACAATCATACTTGAAGAAGATCTGATTTATTGAAATTAAAGATACATTGTCCATTGTTTAAAAAAAAATAAGTGAACGTTCGGTCCGTAATCGGATGTTCGGCGAAGCTTCCGTTTGATGTCGGAACAGGAGCGTTGTACGGCCTTCATGTCAACTTTGCGAATGCATCTCTTGATTCTACCAATCAACTGTTTGCAATTCGTGGCTCTCCAGTTATTTTTGTACACCAAGGAGCTCAAAACCCCGAAGAAATCTTCGATTGGGCGACACTGAGGCAGATTTGTCGGGTTGTGGTTTTTGGGTACAAATGGGATCGAATGGGTATTCAGGAATGATTGTGTTTTTTTGGCGTAATGCGATGACGCTTTATCCGGCCAAAACACGTATTGTCCATCAGCATGATGTTTTTGTAGAAACGGGATCAAAATTTTCTTCAAACATTCGTTCTGGTACACATATTTATTGATTGATTGCCAAACCAGAGGTCTTGAACCATGGCACGAGAAAGAGAACGAAGTCCTTTTGCGTCCATAATTTTGGCTGGTCTTCCACTACCTTGCTTGTGAGCAGTTGTTGGGGATCTTAGGATATGGTAAACAGTCGAAGCCGCAACATTTTCGCTTTTAAAATGTTGTACCGTATACTTTTTGCCAAGATTTCTGTGCAGTTCGTAGAACTGTACAACGCGCTCGCGAAATACTTCTTGTTTCGACGGCATTTTGAGCAAAACTAAGCATAAACAAAACAGAAAATACTAGCAGAAAGAGGAGAGAGAGAGAGCTAACACATACACACTCTTAATTCTCTCTGAGCTCGTTTGTTGTTGAGCATAGAGGCCTCGAAAAAATTCCAAAATTTTAGTTGCCACCCGTTAAAATACAGCCCTATGCTTTGTGTTAAGAGGATAGATCAGTTGAAACTCACAAAAATATGTTAATATCAACCAATTTAATTGATCTTAAATTCATTGAACTACAGCGTTTGCTATTTGATAGATTTTTGTTTGAACACAGAAAAAGTAAAAAAATACTCACATGAGATTCAGTTTATCTGCCATAATTTTGTAACATTAAAATTTTTTAACATGGTGTGACGTACTTATATGTATTTTAAACCGGTTTGTTATATGAAATGTATTTTAAAGGGAATTAACACTCCGGTTACTGAAAATAAAAACTTTTCAGTAGATGTCTGAACATTCATTGTACATGCTTGCAACCTTATTTTGAATGGGATACCGAAGTAACCATAAGCATTATAATAAACTGTATATCAACCTCAATCTAGCATTAATCATACCCGGAAACCACAGATCAGCATTTATCTGATGTACAAGCAATTTGACAGCATGACAAATGCCACCAAGCACTACAATAATCAAGTACCATCAAGCAGATTTTCTGACTCTATAATAACATATAATGCAAGTACTTGAGGCTTAGAAGTCAGAGAACTTGTGTTGCTTGTAAGCTTACTGTAATGCCAAGTTGATGCCGTGATCTGTCATTTGAAGTCGAGTACATTTTTTTTCTGTATGTTTCGGTATGAAAGTACAAAGGAAAAAAAATAACTGAAGAATATTTTCATCGCTGGATGAGAAGACCAGGAAAATATCAACTTTACTTCCGCAGGAGGGCCATCTAAAAAAAAATAGGAAACGAAAGCCATTGTGAAAGAAGTTTCTATAGAATTGGCGGATAGAAATTTAACGGCAATGGAACCGGAAGATCTGAATGATTTCTCGTTGATGTTCAGCATCGACTGTAAGTATTTTACGGCTGATTTTGGTTTCGACAATTTGTCACCGTAGGAGTTTTGTGGTTTGTCGGAAGAAGAATCGTTTTAATTCTTCTTTGTTACATATAGCTCAATTCCATCATTGCAAGATGCCTCATATGTAAATTAGCCTGTTATATGGTGTTTCTTAATTTAAAGTGTTTAACTGTGACATCCTTATTCTCAGAACCACTTCGAAACATTAAGTGGCAAATATAAGCTTCTACGACATGTGCAAAATTCAAATTGTTACTCCACGTTTGCTGCACTGCATCATACATGAAGTAGCAATTTCAGGTGAAAATGGGCACTAATTTCCGAGATTTGTGTAATTGAAAATTCGAAGTGGAAGTGCATGTATAGCCTACGAAGCGGCCATTTGTGAACTCTACAAGAAATCACCTTAAAACAGCCTTGTTTCATCCCTTATTCCACCATTTCATGCATCTGGATGTCAATGTAAACAAGTTATAATCTTTAATCTCATTTAGCTGGACCTTAGACAGCGGTCTCGTGTAGATCATTCGGCTGAGGCGTGCAACAATAATCATTAAAATTTAGTCCTTTATTCGAGTCTTAAAATCAAAAACTTAAAACAAAATCTAAAGTCTGGAACGCGCAGAAATTGGTCAACAAATTGGAGTATTTCTGTTAAAAATGCATAAAAAACCCGAAATGCTGCATTTGGAAGTTGAGTGTATATACAATGGTTGCTATGATGAGTTTTCACCGTTTGCTCTCTAGTTTTCAAAATGACGTCCAAGCAAGAGGAGCAGCCTGTCAACATTTTGCTCGAGCAGCAATAGAATCCGACGTTCTCACACGCCAAGTTGGCAAAATTGCTGGGTGTGGCCAAATCGACGGTGAAAAACGTTTTAAAAGTGTTCGAGGGAGCGTCTGTCAACCGCCAGGAAGCCTGGAAGCGGTGCAATCGTAATCCAGACGTGGCAGCGACGACGAAGAAGGTGGCGGTGAAATATAAGTGGAATACTAACCTTTTTATCCGGGACGACGCTGGCAAGCTCAATGTCTCCCATACTAGCGCAGCGGGCTAAGAAACGAGCCGGGTTGTCGACGTTTAAGAAAGTGAAGGTGGCGAACCTAGATTACAAACAAAACACGTCGAAAGCTGTATACGAATATGCTCACAAAGTTCGACTGTGCCGTCATGGATGCCGCAACTTATGTGAAGGCGGATTCAAGCGGGACAGGAGTTTTATACCGCATTTTCGAAACCATAAAACTATCGAAGTTCCCGAAAAACTACAAGGGACAGCCCTATGGGGTTTGTACGTAATGGTGACGAGGGACTACTTGGTTATAATAAATCTTATTTGTATTATTATTATTTAGCTTTATTTAGGAGGCTTTCAGCCTTAGGCTGGTTCGCCTCCAACAAATCTTATTTGTTAACTGCAGCAGGAGCTTGTGTTTTGTGCAGGAATAGGAATTTGAGCGGGGTTCTCTCTGTTTATACTGTTTCGTATTAGCCCACAGCGACTCACGAAGAGCTACTGATTCCAATTAATAGCTGTGCGGCTTCTTCCTCCATCTATGGATGTTCATGTGTGCTGCAGCTGACAGACGCAGAGGACGTGCTCGAGAGTTTCTACGGAAGGGTCCTCCGTCAAAGTTGCAATACAGTTGGAAGTGTCCAGTTCTGAGCCTTGATAGGACTCTTTGATCCGGCGGATTCCGGAGGTCGGTCTGCGCCTCCGTGCATCCTTTGATCTTCCGGATAAAAGGTCCCCTGGTGCTAAACCACTGGTCGTTCCAAGCTTTCCGTATGGTTGATTTGATCCATCGCCTGATGTCTTGCAACGGTACTTTGTCCATGAACCAGGGGGCCGGATGGTCCAGATCCAGCGAGGTGATCCATTGTCTCGTTGCCAGGTATTCCACAGTGACCGGATATCCATGTGTAGACAGTGCTACACGGGGCATACTACGAGTCGAGTCTGATCGATTCGTCGATTGCTCTATATGTATGTGAATAAATTGCATGTCTTACACAACATGGTTGAATAAATTTTCAAATGATGATGGTGGTCCCACCTCTAACCCCTACTGCTTTGAGTTGGAAGATTTAACTTAAAGATAATTAAGTATAACAGCTTAACCAGATTAGCAAACATGAACAAATTCACATCACACATTATATATCGATGTGAATTTGTTTATGTTTGCTAATCTGGTTAAGCTGTTATACTTAATTATCTTTAAGTTAAATCTTCCAACTCAAAGCAGTAGGGGTTAGAGGTGGGACCACCATCATCATTTGAAAATTAATTCAACCATGTGAATGAGAACAAGCTTACCCGAGCAGAAGGAAATAACTTATGAATACCTAATTCTGTTACTGATACCTTACTGATACCGATACTGATACTTTACGAGATAAACTAGCCTACGAATAAAAATCTCAAAAATAAAGTTAAAAAAAATGTTACTGATACCAAATTTGGTATAGATCAGCCTCCAAAGCATAATACCCAAAAATCGCTTGCAAAACACTTCGTAAATAACAAAACTTGATTTTTGAATACCAAAAAAAAAAATACTTTTGTGGTGTTGTTTTGGTAGGGGAAATGACGGCTTCGGCATGACATACTACTTTCGGTAACCCAAATTGAAACGCTAATTTCACTAGATTTCCTTACGAAAACACTTCGCTGAATGAATTCAAACGATTCTTTAGGCTTTCTGCTTCAATTTGATTATATTTTTACCACTGAGAAAAAGCAAACTAGCAGGGTTTTCTTGAAATGAAACACACGCACTACAAAATGCTACTGATTTCGAGTTGCCGATAAAAGCACAGCTGTTTAACACGCAGCTCAAATAGAAAGGTTGCCGAATAAAAAGATGTTACCCATAATAGTCGCTCTCACTGGAGAATATTGGAGCTTTGTAATAGCGTTTCAAAACAGTTTTTGACAATTCTTTCGACTGAAATTGTTAGAGCAGCTGGCAGCAAAAGATTGTAAACAAACCAATACTTCATATGTGTGCGTTCCTTAGAGAAAAAGGCTATAGAAAGATGGTCGTTGCTTAGGTTGCCGAGAATACGTAAATTCCCCTATTGCATTTGCATAATTTAGTTTTGGAATGGTATTGTGGGAACATTTTTTGGTTTTATTTTTTGGTATTTAACTCCTTATGCCAGGCTAATCCATATCAATTTAAGGTATCGAGATATTCGTTCCTGTTAGGGTAGGCGTCCACTTCTATGTTCTCCCTTTTGTCCAACCCAAATCTAAGTATTTCCAGTAATCAAGATTTCACGATTATTAAAAAAAGCATCCCTTTATACTAGCAACCCCGCTATCATAACTTTCTGCAAAGTCAGGAATGCTCACGAAATGACACCGTTTAAATCAGCACAACTCATGGGATTTTTAATCCTTCGTTTATCAGCGAGAATTTTAGTCGTAGATTGGTGTGTCTCGTGACATGAGTTTGTGTCGACCTTCTTAAAGTTAACTCAACGAACAAAATGTGACACTCCTTCTCCAGTAGAAAATCGTAAAATTGTGAAGCTGCATGACTTGGCTTCGCAAAGAAGGATGGATGACACCCATAATGTAAAATGACGAAGTGCTTTATTGTTGAGATTTTTCCCCGCGCTCTTCAGATGAGCATAAATGCATGCTCAACGTTATCCTCGCGGATGAGCTTTACGCTGGAAACCAAACATTGAGAAGCAATTAAAAGTGCACTTGGATGATTATTTTCCGTATTAAAAAAATAGAAGGGAGATAGAAAATGAGTATACTCTTAGCAATAAATATCCCACGCTCGTGTTGTCACAACTTGTCAGTGCTTGTTGGCTCATATAGTTACGTAGATGAAAAAAGTTTCAATGTTGACTGTGAGCGATTACTAACGATGGTGGGTTGTTTACAATATAAAAACTTATTCATCGATGGACGACGTTTATTCAAGATGCTTGCAGAGATTCACCACAGATTGTATAGATCCAGAGGATTGGATTACGGTACATTTTTTCACACTAATTTTGAGATGATTCCTTCAACACCAGTCTACAAAAAGATCAAATAACCGCTTCTGCTGTTGAAACTCCTTTATTGACTGCACTATGAAGGAGATTTTCAGGTCATCAGCATACACGATTTAAAATCCTTCCGGGAGGATAAAACAAACATCGTAAAAACACATGGTATTTGTCCAGTGGCTCTAGATATGTGATGAACTAGTCCTCAGCTAAAAATCACTATAACAAAGATTAAAAGTAGATCTTGATTGCTTCCTTGTCCTGAGCTATTTGTAAATACGTGCGAAGGCGGTGGTTGACAATGTAACTACCCTAATTTCACAAACCGATTTTCGACACATACAAATACAAGCTAAAAATCGATGCCGTTTCTATTTTTTAATCCAAAATGATTGATTTTAATTGCAGATGGTGGCCTCTGGACAGGGAGTGCCATGCATCTGAAACTATGAAATTTTGGTAATTAAGGAATTGGATCAACGAGTAGAAGCTAGCCTTCGGACAGTGACTAAGAAACCATGCAATATGCACTTCTAGGAAATGAGCACGACAAAGAGAAGCTGAACTTAAATATCAGCCATCATTTTAAAAACATTCGCTGAAAATTTACATAACATTTGGAAACTTTCCGGATGCTACCACCTGAAATTAGAGTTCGCCATCTTTTAATTCAAAATGGCGGCTGACATTTAGGCTCAGAATTTACTCGTCAAGCATCCATATTGCATGTTTTCAGTCGAGTACTTGCTGTCTGGAGGCCACCATCTTGAATTCAACACCACGATTTGGATCACCATTGTGATTGATTATTAGACTGATGCAAAATTTAAAATTTTCGCTCCACAGTGTTCAAACGGTTTAAAATCCGGTCCTGATTAGCCTCCGAAAGTTTAAACTCATTTGATAAGAAACTGACTTGGCACAAACCATTTGAAGTTTATATGGAAATTACTATGAGAAAACAAAACTTTTTGTTCATTGTCTTCTAGTCTTTTTACATATTGTACTGTTAGAAAATTCTATTGCTATTCTTATGGGAATTTTTATCAGCTACAACTTTGCAGAAAATCGTTTTTCAGCCAAACGTCAAATTAAATAGTTATTTATTGTTTAAGAGATTGAAAATCTTATGACAAGATTAAGCAGCTGTTTAGTGGGCAACACTGTATTCTGCAGTGTGACATAGTAGCCATAATTTTTGTCCTCTATTCTACGCGCCATAAACACCAATGTTGCCTGCTGAACAGTTGATTGAGCATAATCATAAGACATCAGTGACTTGAATCATTAGTAATTTTTATTCCTTACATTTGATCGAAAAGTAGTCGTGAACAAAGTTGTAGCTGAGAAAATTTTCAACAAGCTCAGCTACCATTTTCTAAAGTAGAGTGAACTGGTTAATTTTGAGATCGATATGAACCGATGGTTTCTCCATAGTAATTCCCATAAAAAGTTCAAATGGTTTGTGCCAAGTCAGTTTCTCATTAAATGAGTTCAAATTTTGGGAGGCTAATCGGGGCTTGGAACTGAAATTTGGAACTGCTTCAGCACTGTGGAGCGAAAATTTCAAGTTTTGCATCAGTCTATTGATTATAGATGCACATTTCTTGTCCAGAGGCCGCCATCTTGAATTCGATTTCGTCCTCCTGGATTCCAAAATGGAAGCCGACATTGATCTGTAGCTTCTTCTTAACGATTTAGTTCCTTAATTAGCCATATTGCATGCTTTCAAATGCGTATTCACTGCCCAGAAGCACCTTTCTTGAAATAGAATCCAGCATTTTGGAATCGAATGAAATGACGATGGACAATGACTTTTAGCAATTGTGGGTACTCCCAATTCGGTCACATTAAAACAATCAGTGACTAACCAACTCCTAATTTATCATGACAGCTCCGACTGGATTCTTTTCATCGATGGATGGCTTAGAAATGGCTAAACATAATGCATTCCATGAGCTCATCAGGCACGTTTTATCCAAAGACGATGATATGAGATCGTCCCACTTCCAACAGCAAGACATTCCTCAGTCGACCTTTAATCTTAAAACAAAAATTCCACCACATTTTGCAAAATGCCATTCTTGTGTCGACTTTGGTGTGCGTCATATGATGTTGGTGTTTAAATTATGTTTAGCTTTTGAAGAACGCACGCCTGTTATTGTATAAAAAGTAAATGGAATATTTGCCTCACGCCATTCGGTGTGAGGGAAGGAATTTCTTTGAAAATGAATGAAAATTCCATTGCTGTCACCTTCAAGAAGCGTTTTTCAGTTCGTCTGTGTAAATTTTCACAAAAGTTTGGAAGTTGTTCGTGTAGTCATTTGGTTCTTCTTTACAATTAATCGTTACATACGTTTTTTTTAGATGTTGGTAGCTTGCTGTTACAGCCGTCAAAACAGCACAAATTGTTCATTTTTAAAGAGCGTGAGAACGTCAATGATTTCATTAGGTCTGTCGCTCAAAGCTTGTTGGGGAAAAGCCTGATATAGTTGGTTGGACTTTCTCAAATTAACGTAGCAAAAATTCTATATCTTTTAATAACTTTTACCATTTGTTTTGTGAATTTGATATCATTTTAGATTGTTTTGGTCCTCTCAAAGGCCTCATCAGGCGTTCTTAAAAAAGTTTTTCATGAAATCTTCTCCTATCAATCGTACGTGAACCACTGCATAATGAACAGTATGAGTCTTGAGGAAAAAACAACACAGATCCATTTGTGCTAGTTAACCAGTATGACAAATGGTGGGGTGAAAATTCGATTACATTATAAGAGTTCTACAAGACTGTGAACAAATGGACTAATCGGTCATCGATACCACTGTTTGAGCATATTTACCTCAATATCAAAGCCGACTTCTATGATGCTGCCGTTGGTCAACTGTTTGTGGACAACAGCGATGTCAAGTTACGTAAAATGGTCATCCGGGTCATCGCAATACTGCTAGCTGACATATTTTATGTTGTTTTATGTTGTTTGAAACACATTTTATAAATAATTTTTGATTATTCACTATTAGTCAACGCATTTTGAAATATCCCACTGGTATTTCACTAGAATAATAAAAATGCCATCTAGATTATCGAGCTCCACCGCAATTATCCGACGGATCTCTCAATCTAATTTTGTAGCCATTCCATATAATGACTAGCAATTTGAAGATAGAGAGAGAGATCCGTTGTACAGCCATCGGTAAAACTCGATATATTTTTCAAAGGGACGTATATGCTTTTGTAAACAGATTCAAACTTCAATTTGTCTAAACTCCTAGCACCCCCACACAAACTAACACCACCATCAGAAACGGTGATGTGTCCCCAACAAGATGATGTTGTTAGTGTTCGTGGCAGGGCTAGGAGTTTCGACAAATTGATGTTTGAATCTTTGTTTACAAAAGCAGACTCGTCCCTTTTGAAAAAGTAACCGAGAATTGACTCTTTCAAAGACGGTCGATGATGAAATCTTAGTAACAAAAGCAGACTCCATACCCATCCAAGCAACCCCCCAACACTGCAATGTGTTGGATGGGTGATTGAGGATAACAATCTTCCCGATACAGACGGGGATGGAATTGATTGATGGCATCCCATTTTTATGCTGGCCTTCGTGACTATGACGTTCGAAGCGGTCAACGGGGGAATAGAGAAGAAACGTACGATAGATATCCATCAGTATCACATCATTTCTCTAGCTCCGTGTCTGCTATGGGTGGTTGACCATAAAACTCAATCAACGTAAAAATCTCTGCAGGCTTTGTTTTCTAGATCCAAGCCCTGCTTCCGTGAATTGCTTCCAGTTTGCGTTGCTGTGTGTGCGTTTCACCCTCAACCGGACAATAAAGGTGGGTTGGGAATCGTTGATAAACGTCATGATATGCTGCATTATTATTTCTGTTTGTAACCACGAATAGACATGAGCTTCTTTTCACTATCTTAGTATTATAATGGAACAAATAAGAGCAGAGTCGATGTTATAATAAGAGTCCCGCAAAAAGTGAAGCGAGAAGTAGGGTTGTAGAACATATTGAAATAATTTTTAAAGAAAAACATTATTTCGCTTCATTTAGTGCATTTTGGTATTGATAAGTTATAACAAGCACTTGTTTGAATTTTTTCATGTCCTATATTTGATTTTAGCTCCCAGAAAATCCATACAAATATGAATGTTTTCACTTCTGAATGAAATTCATGCCGCATATGGTGCTGCTGGTTTGCGATATTTTGCCCTTGGGGACTCATATTATAACCATGGTGAAAAGAACATGCTGCTGTAGCTTTAATAGTAGAGCAATGTGGGACAAAAGTTCTTTTTGTGATTTCCGACACCTGTGCAAAATAAAACTCATTCTTCGGGCACTCGATTGAGAGGTCTTCTAGGACCCAAAAAAAAAACAAAAATTTGTCATGTCTTTGTGGAATTATAGGCATTTGAACGAAATTTGGGGGCGTACAACATAAAAATTCAATAGTTGTTTCAGGTCATGATTGCATTTTTCTTGAAGATGATTTTAGGGATACCAGACTATTCGCTGGAATCCCAAATAAAATTTCAAGTTTTTTTTTTTTGGTTTTAAAGCACTCTACAAGTATAAATCATGGTCTAAAGAACCCCCATAAACCCAAATTGTTACTTAGGACTGCCTATAGTATGGCAAAAGTTCGAGTCAGTGAGGAAATTTTTTGAGTCGTGTTCCAAACCCCATGTAATCATTCACAAATGCCTAAAAGGCATTTATTTACCTGAACAGTCATAAATGGAGCAGAATGTGACAAAACCTCGAATAGAATTGCGAACCTATTGCATTTATTGTGGACCATATCTGGGCACAAACGTGTGGTTTCTTCACGTCCTTCACACCATCATGGGGTATTTAATGATTTGTAGTGGCAAAACTTCTCATACATTGTCATTTATTTGCCATAAAACATCATCGCACAAATTATGCAAAATATGGGCCATTAAACCGCATGATGGCCTCTTACAATAAACACTGCGAAACCATTGACTTTACAATGTCTCGGCATAAACTAAAGCAATATTTTTATTCCATAAGAAATAACAACTCATAAAAGAAAAGACAAGAAAGCTGACACTACTTTTTTTATATAAATATATATTTAAGAAAACAAAACTGTATTAGTTGTACTAGTCTACGTTGGTTGACGAAATAAATAAACTAAACTAAAATTAAGTTTGCGAACTTCCGGCACATTGCTGAAACGAACTTTTGCCCCACCGGTAGGGCAAACGTTCGTATTAAACACTCTTCCGAAAAAAATCGTTCTAGCTACGAACGAACTGTAAATTCATCATTAGAAGTTGTAAACCTTGAGTTAGGGATCATGTTTATGGAACTAGTTCAATTTCATATGCTTGCTATTAACTCAAATCTGATTCTCTTATGCATGGTGAACCAGAGCGAACAGAACTCACCATTGTTTTTCAGTGAAAGTAAATTAGATTCACTGAAAAATAATATCAAGTTCTGCCAACTCTATTTCTTCATGCATAATAGGATTAATTAATGGAATCAGAAATAAAGAAGCATGTGGTTTAATAAATAACAGCACTACCATGCTGGAGAGTTTGCTATAGTTGATGTGATATATGATTTTTATTTACATGTGATCTGTGCCTGCAACCCTCCCTTCAATAAGATGCGTCACATATCATATAAGTTAACATTATAAACCGTGAAAAGTTCTGAGACTTTTCATGAAATTTTGCAAATATTGTATACAAAAGCCCATCTTTGTAAACAACATTGCTGCAAGAAATTTAGGGATCGAGTTTTCACTGCAAAAACTGAATTGGTAGTGTTTACAAGGAAACGGTTTCCAACCCAACTGCGTCTAAATCTTTTGAGCAGAAACATTACCCAATCTTTAACCTTCAAATACCTTGAAGTCTGGTTTGATTAAAAATGCTTTTGCTAAGTATTTGAAACAAAAGGGTCGACAAAGGATCAACTTTCTACGATCAATTTCCGGGACATGGTGGGGTGCTCACCCGGAAGACCTAATTAAACAGTTCTTGGGTACGGCTCTTTTTGCTTCCTCTCAGCGAGAAACAGCCATCTAATTAAATTGGAACGCATTCAATATCGTTGTTTACGTATTGCCCTGGGCTGTATGCACACAATATGAGCTTAGAGGTAAAAGCGGGAGTAAAACCCCTGCAGAACCGTTTCTGGGAGCTCGCATTAAGAATATTGATTAAATGTAGTGTCAGTAACAATCTTGTGATTGAAAACGTCGAAGAAATGCTCGAATTGAGCATCCAGTCTAGATTCGTGCGAATCTATCTTAATTATATGTCATCGGACATTAACCTTCCGTCGAAGACAACATATCAAAAAGACTGGCAACTTTGCCTGAATTCAAGCGACAGACACAGTAGCGCTGCGCTCGAGCGAAGGTGGAAGCAACGTATAGAAAAATGAGAAAATACACTGAGGATGGAACCTTTCCTATCCAATTCATTCGGAGCATTTACCTTTAAGCGGCACATGACGCGATTCTGCCTGTCTCATACCGGACGTATGGGAAAATGAAAGAGTTGCCAGTCTTTTTGATATGTTGTCTTCGCTTTCGTGCTATAACCCCCCTCGTGTATGCTTTACTAACTACAGTTCCCCCATTGACTATAATCTCTCCATGAAACAGGTTATTCAAGGAGTTCTAGATCAAATTCGACCTATCTCAATTCCCCGTATTTTTGCTGAAAAGTACCAACAAGTCAATTGCAATAGGACATTTTTCACTGATGGATCCCGCATTGATGGATACACTGGCTTCGGCGTCCTCAATGAATACTCAACCGCCTTTCGGAAACCTCAGGAACCATGTTCCGTTTATGTTGCTGAGCTAGCAGCAATTAACTTCGCATTGGGAAGATTTCCGACATGCCCATAGACCATTACTTCATCTTCTCGAATAGCACATAACATATGTGGAACTGCATGCAAAATAACTTTCTAAAAGTTGACCCCTTTTTTGTGTTGCCTCAGTGGTATAACTGGTATAGTTGGGCATCGATCTGTCAAAACAAAATTGTCGGAATATCGACACTGTGCGTTCATAAGGACCAATGTCGAAAACGTGAACAATGGCTTCTTTCGTATATTTCTTGTAGCTCAAAGTCATTCCATGTAAACCATCAATTCCATCGGATAGGGGGACTCTCCCTGTACACAGTTTACGTGTAGTTGACTCAAGTGGTGTTTCATTCTCGGAAAATTCGCAGAAATAGTTTATGTTTGCGACATTAGCTCTTATGAAAGAAAAGCAGATATATGGTTGCATGCTCAGTAAGCATTGACGTTCACGACGACCCTGCAACTCTTTACTCCTTGGTAAAATCCCATATGCATCTGAAAATATGTGCATGAAATCTAGCGGACTTTGTCTTATCTCTTCACTCCACCATAGAACCAGCGAGCCACCATCTTTTCACACAAGGCTTGATAGTATCTTATGCGATTTTCATAGGAGTGAAAAGGTAAGGAAATGTCCACCAGGTTTCACGCACAGACTGACGATTGCGGATGGGATTTTACCATAAGAGACTCTTATTAAGAGTAAAGGGTAATGCACGATGTCAATCATACAAGGTCTGGACCAACCAGCGTTGCCAGATATACCGATTTATCGGTATTTATATCGATTTTCAAACTTGATACCTTGATACAGATAAGGTTTCTCAGAATACCGGTTTTTGAGTTTTAGTACCAATTTATACCGATTTTTTATTAATAATCAAAATGATTACTGCCTGCCCACACTGAATTGTCAGAAGAAACTATTATGATAGACTTTTATATTCTTGAAAATTAAAATTTTTGAGCTTGCTCTAAACAAATTTTATCTTCAAAAATGTCTTATGCTTGATGATACTCTTTCGACTAAGGATTCCATTTCCTCGCGTTTTTTTGGCAACCAAGAAGCCGAGAAACAGCTGATGGTTCATCTCAATAATTTCTGGAAATCGGGAAATACTGTTATTCAGTGGAAAAATAGGCCCATAAAAACGTTAATTTTTGAACTTCCTGGAATTTCTTTAATCTTCCCTTCGAAGTTTCTTCCTACTTTCCCTAAGAATTTCCGTCCACCTTACCCTGCCCTGAAAGTTATTCTCCAATTCCTTCCGGAAAGCTATCTCGACTTCCCTTGGAAGCTTCTTCTGGCTTCGCTCGAAAGGTCATCACTCCTCCCGTCAGTTTTTTCAACTACCCCGGAACTTCAGAAATGCTTCCAGAGTTTTCATTAGTTTCAGGAAAACTTTAGGAATATTTCAGAAAATCTAAAACATCAGAATAGTTCGGACAGTTTCATTAACTTCTGTTCAAATTTGAGAACTCGGCAATCTCAGGAAAGCCCAGGGAGCTTCAATGAACATAAGGAAACTGAAATAGTTTGGAAACTTCACAAGCCCAACTTCAAAGAAATTTAATGGTTTTCAGGATAGTTCCATTTGTTTCAAGAGAATTGAGATAACTTTAGGGAACCTCTGAAAACATCAGGACATATGAATTCAAGGAAATTTCTGAATCTTTAAATGAGTTCCGAGAAACTCAGGGAATTCCCGAAAACTTCAGTTAAGTTCCCAGAGGTTCATGAAAATGTTGGAAACGTAAGGGAAGTTACATGAACATTAGAAAATTGTGAGAATATTTTAAGGGAAGCTCAGTGTTTTTTATCGACAGTTTCGAGAACTTTAAAAAAATAAGAAATCAGGAAGATAGGAGAACTTTAATGCTGATGTTCATTAATTTAAAAAATAATTGCAAAGAAGAAGATCCAGGGATTTTCCGGTAGTTCCATAATAATCAGGGAAGTTCGAGGATGATCAGAGAACTTCAAAACAGCCTCATTAACTTTAGGAAAATTTCAAGAACTTTCAAGGAGTTCCGAGGAATTATGGGATATTCTGAAGTGCAATTTAAGTTATGTTCCGAAAACCTCAGGGACATTGTGGGATTTTCAGGGATGTTTTATTAATCTCAGGAAAAATGCTGGATCAATAGAGCATGTGAGGAACTTCAGGGAATATCGTGCTAACATCCCCCAGAAATCTATTTCGTCCAGATATTTTCTTCCCATCTTCTCCTTGAAGTATCTTTCGACTGTTCCGTAAGCCCTCTGGCGTCCGACTTTTTCCAGAAGTTTCTTCCAAGCTACCTTAGGAAGTTTCTTCCAAGCTACCTTAGAAAGTTTATTCCGTCTTCTCCAGGAAGTTCAATTAAAGTTCTACCGGATGTATCTATCGAGTTCTCCCAGAAGTTGCTTTCGTCTTCCTCGGGAAGTTTCTCCATAAGTCACTCTCCGTAGGTTTTTTTCCGACTTATTGGAAGGTTTTTCCGAGCTTCTCCTAACTTCTCCTGGAAATGGCACCTTGGTTTTCGATTTCCAAACTTGTTTGGCTTCTGGATTTTTTTTTCGAAAGTTTCTAAAAAATTTGTCCTGGAAGATCCCCATCGGATTTTTTTTTTCGACATCTTTTAGAACTTCCTTCAAACTTCCTCCACGACATCTTCTTTATTCTTCCTCTGGAAGTTTTGTCGGTACCATTAAGAGACTAATTCAAATATTTTCCAGAAATTTCTTCCGACTTACATGGAAAGTACATCTTTCAATTTTAGTCCAAAAGTTTGAAAATTTTAAAATTAATTGAAATAGTGAATACCTATAAATACCGATTTTTAAATCATTTGATACCACTAATCATGAAAACAATCTGGCAACGCTGGGCCCAACTGACTTATTGGTATTACACAGTTGAATGTGGAAGGTGGTGTTCGTATTTCACCTAAGAGTTTATCTTTTTACACGAAACAGCTGTTGCCTGTGATGTCACGTCTGCTGTTCGCAGTATGGAATGTTGTGCTGACGTAACATCGTCATTCGCTTGAGCAGCAATGTTTACAACATTTCTGCTTCTAATACCAGCCAGCTGCCTGATGCTACAGACCTTGTATGATTGACATCGGATAATGCAACCTTTTTTTTCGACCAGTTCTACAGGGGGCTTATCAAAGGTTTTTTTTAACTAGCATTTTCAAGCCGGTTAGAAGCCAATAAAGAATAACGCAGATGGATATGCATATGCAGAATGCATATTTACAGATGCAATATTTCTTAGTTTCTTTGACCTGATTGAATTCCATTCGATTCATTGCGAAAATTGCGATAGTTGAATGTAATGCAAACAATTCGAAGATTTTATGTTTGCGTTGAATAGGTAACATTTTATATGAATAATATTGTTCACTGTGCTATTAGTAAATCAACTTATCAGTGTCATCAAATATTCTGTTGACATTTATAAAAAGTTGAAATTTTTCTAAGAAATCTAGAAACATAACTAGGGTATGTGTACCAGTTTTAGGCCCTAGTGGTCGTCGAATTGACCTTACCTTAAATTTCACATTTTAACATTCTTTCTAAATTTGTTTCGATACAAGGTAAGAACATAGGGTAAATTATGGCTTCGGCACCCATTGACTGTTTTCGGCAACTGTATTTTCCCATCAAAACTCTTCGCTGAATGTATTAAGCCGATTCCTTACCTTTTCAGCTTCAATCTGATTACATTTTTACGACTGTGAATTCCTGTTATACCATATTTTTCTTTAAATGAAATATACATACTACAAAATACGGCTGATTTCGAGTTGCCGATAATAGAACAGCTGGTTAACACGCAGTTCAAATGGAAAGGGTGCCGAAAAAAAAGAGACTGCCGACAATAGTCACTCTCGCCTGAGAAGTTTGGAGCGTTGTAAAAACATGTTCAATCCGTTTTGATCAATTCTGTCGATTGGAATTGGTAGAACATCAAGCAGCAGATAAATGTCAACAAACAAACCTGTCATGTATGTGTGTTACGCTGAGAAATCGCTAATAGAAGTTCGGACGCTGCTTAGATTGACGAGAATACGTAAATTCCCCTATGTTATGGCAGAAATCTACGCAAATGAAGCCATTAAAATTTATTTCAAATATGGCCCTAGGGCCAAAAACTAGACCACTAGTGCCAATACTGGTACACTTATCCTATGTAAAATAGATTCAAATGATTACTTTTGTTTGTAAATAGTGCTTATTGTTGCTAGAAAATATAGCCGTTCCCTTCCTTTGCCATTTCGATCAATCTTTCCACGTTTTTAGTGCAAAATAATTGGAGTAGATCTTTTGCTCAAAACATTTTGAATTGGCCGCAGCTGAGAAGCATATGAAGCATTGAATCCTTGGGTACTACAGGTACCGATAAGCACTCGATTTGATTTATCGTTTTGCTTGTGAAATTCTTGCGAATGGGACGATGGTCAGCTCAAAACACTGCATAATTTCCGCATAAACCGGGACACTTGTTGTAAAATGATGCTGCTTATCTTTGGACTTCAACATGTATGCAGTTAGCTCCTAATTTGCGGGGTCGTATTTTTCCTCCTACGAATCCAAAATGGTACATACATTTTTCTTCTAAGTATACAAAAATATTTAAGATTAGAAGAAGTATTGGCGTGTAGTTTCCCCACTTTTTTGCCATAGCTACAGAAAATGACATTTCAGGATTACTTTTTGGGTGGCAGGTCATTGCATACAAAATCGGCGAAAAATTTATACTTTTTTGATTTCAAACGTTCATATATTTGTTTGCTGTGTGACGCGAGGGGAGGAGCTAGCTATATAGTTATAGATAAAGGACGTTAATAGTTAAGGAAAAACCAAGACATAAGTTCAAAAGTTCTAAGAAGACAAAGAATTATAAACCACGCTATAATTATTTTAATAGAATTGACTACCCCCTTGATCCCCTTTCTCATTTTACAGCTGGTATAATCAATTTGACAGATCGATGTCTTTCTATACCACTTGAAATCACTGAAATGGGGTCGATTTTTGATTATCGAGTTCCACATATGTTATGTGCGAATAGTCTCAGTTCGATTGAGGCTATTCGGTCGGTGAAACAAAGTAGGCACTCATCTTATTTCCTTTCAAAGGTAAGGGAGCAGAGGAGTTTACTGGTCGAAAGATCATATATGATTGATTACCTTTTTATGGGTCCCCACATTGCTCAACCATAGGAAATGAAAAGGCAGACTCTCTCGCAAAGGGGGGCGCGCAACAAGGCGAGATTTATAATAGAAGAATTTCACATGATGATTTTTTCCCATTAGTACGTCAGAGTTCTGCCAACTTGAAAGGCCGATTGGACCAGTAATTCTCTTGGGCGGTGGTTACATTCCATTATTCCAAATGTTTCTGCGAAAACTTGGTTCAAAGATCTGGATGTATGTTGGGGCTTCATTTGCGTGATGTCCAACCATCTCTACAGAATAAACCTCGTTGAAAGCAATATATGTAGGTGTAGAACCGGTTATGATGACATCGATCAAGCAGTTTGGTATTGCCCGGTTAAAGACGCCTCCAGAGCACAACTGTTGGATACCCTGGTGGCCCGAGGTAGACAACCCTTCCGTGAAGTAAGATATGTATTGGGAACCCGTGACCTTCCCTACATGCAGGCGATCTACGAATTCCTTTGTTTGTCTGATGTTAGAGTTTGATGTGACCATCCCCTCCTTTCCAAATAATTTCCAGCCATTGTGTCCCAGTCTTATTATCCTCCTGTTACTGTGCTACTTGCCCCTGCCCAGCCAGGATTTGGTCAACCGTCCAAGAGTAGTATCTGAAGAAGGCTTCAGAGACCAGTTTCCTACCTAGCTTTTTTCGATCGAAATTGTTACCCATTAACCTCGAGCCCGCCACGAGTAATTGGTACTCAATACTAACCTAGAACTACTGCTGTTTAAAATGTTAATTCAAAAATTACTGATTTTTGGCTCCGCAAAGTGTCACACACGACTGAACTTAGTAAATAAACAACATTGCTTACAAGCTACTTGTTTGCGTGAATTGAAATACAAATTTACGTGAATGAATATTTACATGACAATTAAAATAAAGATTTTTTAATTGTGTTGTTGTATTATCAGAACAATTACCAGAAACTACTTAACAAGACCTTGAAATCAAAATATCATATACTATTACATTACATCGAAGTTTTCGGTTAGAAGCTATGCATCAGTTATTCAAACAATATTGTCGAAACATAACTTCACGCCGCAATTTACTTTTGACATTATGTATTAAAGCTAATCTCTTCTTCATGCAGAATATGAAAAACTGGTCTGAACAATACATTTCATATAGGAACGCTATACGTTCGAATGTTTCGGAATCAAACGTGCGAAGTGTAAATTTTTTTGAAAATAACGACTTGCTTGCTTACAACAATCAATTATTTATAGCAAACCAGCACTGGCGTGCAAAGGGTGGGCAAGGTGGGGCAATTGCCCCACCTTTTATAAATAAGATTTTTATTTCCACATTTTCAAAGTTATCATACAAAATATCTAGATTTCTTGATAACTTGATTTGAAGGTAAAATTGAAACCCTTTTATTGCATCAATTCCTTTGAGATGGTGCCTGAAAATTGCACCACAAAGGTGCATGAAGGGACAAACTTCAATTAAATGTTTTGGTCAAAAAATTGCAACACATTGGTGAATACAAAAAAATTCTGTAGTAATTTTTTTCAGGGTTGCTCATGGAGGGTTAAAATCAAAGGGTAAATTTAAAGTTAAAAAAAAATCACCTTAGTGGTGGTGGTAAATCGAAACAAAAGCTTTTTATTGAATATTTCTGGTGCAACAATATCATCAAGGTGGTGCATGTAGGGACTAATCAAGATGAATAACTCTGGTTCTAAAATTGAATCGCGCTTAAAATTTGGAGGTGCACACCTAGCTGAAAATTTCTGGTGGAAAGTTCGCAACACTGTAGTGAATATAAAAGCAAGGTTTATTAATTTTTCTGGTGCATAATTTGCATCGTTCTGATGAATACAAGCTTCATTGAAAATTTATGGTGGAAAATTTGCACCATTCTGCATGAAGAGGCAACGCCTGAAAATTGCACCACAAAGGTGCATGGTGAAACAAACTTCACTGACAATTTTTGATGCACCGTTCTAGTGAATGGAGGACCATGCTCTATTGAAAATTTCTGGTGCGAAATTTGCATCGCTTTGATAAATGAAATGAACAGAAAATTTCTGGCAATGAAGGCACAAGCTTTATTTAAAATTAAGCTAAATTTAAAATTTCTTATGGAAAATCTGCACCGTTCTGGTGAACGGATGGGCAAGCTTTTCGGAAGATTTTTGGTCTTATATTTGCTGAATAGAGAAACAAATTTTAATAATAATTTCTGGTGTAAAATTTGCACCATTCTGATGATTAGAGGGAAGCTGCTTTGCTAAAAATTTATGATAAAAAATACGGGGGCGACCCCGGCGTAGTGGTTAACATCCATACCTCTCACGCCAAAGTCACGAGTTCAAATCTCACCCCCGGACAAGTCACGATTGGTCAATTCAAATTTTCTGGTGTAAAATTTTCTGGGGGCAAGTTAGTATTGAAAATTTCTGGTGTATGATTTGCAACATTCTGCTGCATGGAGGGGCAAGCTGAATTAAAATTCCTGATCTAAAAATTGCACAGTTCTGGTGAATGGAGGATCAAGTTTTATTGAACATTTCTGGTAGAAAAACTACAACGTTTTGGTGAATGGACAGACAAATTAATCTTGATTTCCGAGAAGAACGTAAAGGGTATTGAATTCTGAGGACAGTTTGGAATTCTGAGGATTCCGAAAAGAATACCGAGAGAATCAAATTTTGAATGAAATTCCAAAGGGATGTTGAGGAAAATTTCAAGAGAATTCCGAAGATAACTTGAAGCTCATTCTGGGAAGAATTTCTGGAGAATACAGTGGAAATTCTTCTGAAACTTTAGGGGAATTTCAGTTCCAAAGTGTTCTGAAGAAAAAAAAATGTTCTAAAATATTCCGAGAAGAACCTCAAAGATATTGAATTCTTAGGACAGTTCCAAAATATTTCTGGGGAAAATTCCAAGACAATTCTACGAATAATTTCTAGTGCATCCTGCGGATAGTTCCAAGGTAATTTCGAACAGAATACCGGAAATTCCAAAGGGATTTTAAACAAAATTTCAAGCGAATTCCGAGGATAATTTCTAGCTCATTTCGGGAAAAAAAATCTGAAACTCTAAAGGAATTTGGGTTCCAAGATGTTCTTAAAAAATTCATGAAGATATCTAAACATAATTGAATGAACTTTTGAGAAGAATATCAAAAGAGCTCTTAGGAGAGTTCTAAAAAAATCCGCGAAGAACCTATAGGATATTGAATTCTGAGGAGAGTTCCAAAGGATTTCTGGGGAGTATTCCAAGAAAACTCTGCGCATAATTTCTAGTGAATCCTGCAGATAGTTCCAACATAATTCCGAAAAGAATACCATTAAATTAAATTTTGAGTAAAATTCTAAAGGGATTTTGAGGAAAACATCAAGAGAATACCGTTAATTTCTAGCTCATTCCGAGAATAATTTCTGGATAATACTGAGGAAATTTTTCTGAAACTCCAAGGGAATTTAAGTTCCAAGGTGTTCTGAGTAAAAGTCAAGAAGAGTTCTAAAAATAATTCCAGAGGACTTCTGAGAAGAATTTCAAAAAAGCTCATAGAGTTCTAAAAATTTCGAAAAGAACCTCAAGGAATTATGAGAATGGACTTTTTTGCAACTGTACAAAGTCTTAATACAGCTTTTGGATTTCCTAATTGAAAAGTGGGTATTAGTTTTCCATTGAACTTTGGTCTATTGTTGTGTTACTAAAAATTCGTCAAAGAATCTTCTCTGAAAATGTAAAGTCATT
Source organism: Ochlerotatus camptorhynchus (assembly GCF_037179485.1). Classification (NCBI taxonomy): domain Eukaryota; kingdom Metazoa; phylum Arthropoda; class Insecta; order Diptera; family Culicidae; genus Ochlerotatus; species Ochlerotatus camptorhynchus. The sequence goes on along the minus strand of NW_027040545.1, from coordinate 4,529,504 downwards.
TGTTACCGTGGTTGAAAAGTTACAGCTGTTTATGTGCGTTGCAATAAATTCAGGTTTGTCATCTATGTTCGGCATTATTTTCTGTCATCCCGACTGGCGGTACTTTGGGACAGGGTTGACATGCTCAATCCTTCACACAAGTCGTCATTCCGTTAACAATCATGTACTCGCTTGTCAAAATAGTTTTGTGCGCGTTTGTTCCAGTCGTTACATATTTGTTAAACCTCTTTAATGATCGTATTAGCCTTGGTTTTAAGGACAAAATTTGAAAAAATTAGAACTACAATTTTCGCTGAAAATGACCTAGTTCAACGTACTTGCAACGGTAATAGTTAAGTGTAACTACAACAGCATATAAGGGCTTACAAAACCTTGAAATAGTCAAAAATAAACTGTAACGATACCTTCAAAATATACAAAAACGTACTGCACAAAATTTCAAAAAGGTAACTGCATAAAAATGATACAGTACCTTGAAGAATATATTTTCTTTGGTTTATAATTTTAACCTGTAAAGAAGAGCATACCGCAAAACATTATTACAACGATTCCAACAGGGTTCAGAAATTGGAAGAAAGCGACCGAGATGTTGGGCAAACACAATCGCAGTGATACCCATGTTGGTGGTATGGACGCGTGGAAGATTTTCAAAATCAGGAAGGGTATCGACGAAGAACTGGACCACAAAAAAAAAGAGGTATGATTGCTGCTAGTAAGGCAAAGCGGCTACAAAATCGCTATATAATGGAACGTTTCATCGATATTATGCACACACTTTGCAAAGGTGGCCGACCACTTCGTGAAGGAGCAGAAATTGTGCCACCCAGTTGGTGGCTAACTACGATCCTGTGCTGGAAAACACTTGGCGGAAGGTGCCAAAAATTACCAGTATACAAGTAACCGTATTCAAAATGACATGATTACATCGTTGCACAATGTAATGTTGCGGAACATTGCGAAATTCTTGCGATGAAAACCAGTGGTAATCATTGCAGATGAGACGAGCAGTTGGCGATTGTCATCAGGTATATTGATAATGATCGACCGACGGAAACAATCGTGGGTGTGAGACGGGTATTGAAAACAGACGCGACGACCATTTTTAATACTATTGCTGAGGTCCTGACAGCGATGCAGATTTCTTGGGATCAGATGTTGGCTGTATATTTTGACGGCAGCACTGCTGGAGTACAAGCCAAGTGCAAGGACGGAAACAGCAATATACTTTTATGAAGAGCTTTGAGTGTGTTGGTTTATTTTCTTATGACAGATACGCGTATTTCGTCTACTACTTGCAAACTTCATCAGTACCGAGTACTCAACACCACTGATCAAGATTGGATTGATCAAGAGCAATATACTTTTTTTTTGACTGCTATGCGCACTGTTTGAACCTTGTATTTGTCGACGCAGTGTGCATGCGAAAGGAGAATGCGATTCTTATTGGTCATTCATGTCGGTTTGTCGGTGCTATCATCACCATCTGAAGTGAATTCAGCTCAATCTAACTACCATGGCAATAACATTGCAGCAAATGTATCATTTATGTTAAAGCCCTACTATTGCAACAATTTGACGAACTGATCATCATCGACATTATCGATGGGATTGAATTGCCAATTCCATTGGTTGTTTGAAAGCAGTTTCCATTGAAGAAGATGAACCACCACCGGAGTAAAAAATAAATTAAATTTGCTAAATTGAACAGTAGGGAAACAGTGACATCACCATCTCCCACTTTGGAGAACTCCCCATCCCCAGATTTAATGCACCATAGAAAAAACAATTGCCCCTCCTTTACAAGATTCCTGTGCACGCTAGTGCAAGCCAGACATGGGGCCTACCTTAGCTCAGTCGGTAAAAGCGCAGCTACAAAGTAAGACCATGCAGTAGTTGGCTGGGTTCGATTCCCGGTCCGGTCTTGGAATTTTTCGGGTTGGAAAATTTCTCGACTTCCCTGGGCATAGAGTATGATTGTACTTGCCACTCAATTATACTAATGCAAAGTGGTATAGGCATCGAAAGCTCTTAATTAATAACTATGGAAGTGCATCTAGAACACTAAGCTGAGAGCACGCAATAAGCTAATATGTCATAAGCAATAAGCTTGAAATGCGAAGAAGAAGAATAATAAGACATTGGAAGTATGAGACTGTTCGTACCATTTAGCATCGCTTGAACTTTTGGATAGCGTCCCAGAATTTTAGATTTTGATTGTGGATCAATTTGATGAACCACCAAGCTTATCGGTAGCTACACCACCTACCGCAGCGTATCGAGCCGCCCACAGACGGCTTACACATCACACAGTCTTGTGAATAACGCGAATAATACACCGCCATCCACAAGCCGTGTATTTTAGATGTCAGACACACTCATTAAATATTCATTTGCTGCTTCCTCACGCCACTTCAAGGAACGTTAACGTTCGTTTGCTGTGGGACGTGTTCTTCATTCGATCTTTATGTGTTAAGACGAGCGGTGTGGAAAAATTAATTCAAAGAATTTACTACATCCAATGCAAACCAACAGCGAAAAGCCACAGGATCTTCCTGATGTGTATCAGTCTCCCGTCAAACGATAGGATTTAGTAAACGAAAGTGTCAAAATTATCTTTTTGTGCTCCATCACCCAGGCGTTGGTTAAGGAAGATAATGCTAAAATAATGATTTTAATTTGTCTATCCTGATAGGCTTATTTTCTTGGATTCAGTAGTTTTTGCGGGGGTTTTTTTTCTAATTGCGAAAAAGTCGGTACAATTTAAAGTGACCCTGTGTTCCCGTACACTCAATAAAGCAGTAAAGTCAGATTTTGGCCATTTCCCAGGGGACACCCAAAACATGCCCGGATGAAGAAAATGTGACTTAAAGTTCTAAATATGGCCATCAATGTTTTTGTTCTTTAATTCTCGTACGATTTGGGTGTTTTTAGTTCTTGTAAGATTCTGGCACCTAGCGACACCCAGAATATGTCTTGGGGACTCATTATGACTGCAAAATGTTCTTGTTATAGAGTTTTCATGTGACGTCTTCTTCTACTTCTTATTATTTCTATGGCTTTATTACGTTTCCTTTGGGACTTTACGCCGGCTCTCAACTTTGCAAGAACGGTAAAAATATGGAAATAGTGGGAGTAAATTGGTACCGTAAAACGGGGTAGCATTGATAGTTTTTTTTAAGTATATTCTAAATATGTTTACAGCAATGAATGTTTTTCAAATTTTATATTTTTAAAACAAGTACTGAGGATTTCAGAGTTAATTCGTTAGAAATATGTTGAACGAAAATTAAATCATTTGCACTATTTTTTAGTTTTGTGGCCGAACTTCAGAATTTTAATTTGGGGTTACTTTGATAATGCTCGATGAATGTAGAAAAAAATGAGTGAAACTCAAACAATTTAGTTCTTTAAATATGAAACTTTGAATGAGTATATAATCATAAAACTTTATAAGCAATAAGAATACAACATTGAATTTGTGATGGCTGTATCGGAAATACATTTCATAAGTGATGGTTTGAGTGCGAAAAACACGAAAATGGTTTCTTAATATTTTTGTAATTAATTAATTAATTTATCTTTATTAGGGAGGCTTTCAGCCTGGGGCTGGTTCGCCTAATATTTTTGTAAAATATGTAACACATACCACATAAAAACTATATACGAAATCAACGGAAATACCCTAAGCTACAATATGGAAACAATGTTTCTTATTTGGAAAAAGCACAGCGAGTAAATTCATTCTTTATATTATACTATCAAAGTTACCTGCATTATCAAAGATACCCCGTTTTACGGTACCCGAAAACTCAACAGAATCATTATTTTAGCAAATGTTCTAGCCATTTTACACATCTATGATGAAAGCTTTTCAGATGATGCGTCAAAAAACATTAAAGTATGTTGCACCTACTAGAAAGAGAAATACTAATATATTGAGTATGCTTTCACCTTTGATCCTTATATGTGCGGGTTTAAACGATTATTACTTCTCTTAATTGAGCAATAACTTTCTAGATCAATATTAGATGTATTTACATAGTGCATCGTAAGAATTTCAGCTATTGTAAAAATACCAGGCTAAGTGAAGCGGAGTTTATGCATTTACGTTTACGATACGCAATGTAAAAACCGTATTGATTTATCAATTCTCTAAAATCATATCACCGTATTCAAACTGAAAGTTTAGATTTGTGCTTCAGTTCGAAAATCTATTATCACAATGCATGAAACGATATGAATACGAATCGTTCTCAATTCGTCAGTTTCATGGAAAACATTTTTAAAGAGCTATATGCTCTGCATGCTCTGAGATGATGGAGTGTACAGCACAACCAGAATAAAATCAAACCAGACAACATCATTGTAAATTTTTGCTAAGCTGATTGTGTATCGATTTCGCTCGGCGACGTTTGGTAAACAGTTTGTCGTCTCAAATTACCCAGAGAAATTCCATCGTCAAATCGTATAAAGTCTGAGGCATTTCAGGAAATCCTCCTGTTTATCGTAACTGTTGCCGGCGAAAGCTTTATAGGATTCAAATAACTGGATTCGATTTCTCACAAAAGGCGGGGGCGATTGAGGGCTTTGTTAACGACGTTCGTAGCACAAGTGCTGGTGATTGGTATAAGCTGCAAAGTATTTTCTGTGCACAGAGGCTTGGAATCATGTGAAGGACCAAACAGCTTATCGCCATGAGGGTAGAATGATGAATATGATCGGTATACGGGCTGAGCAGTATCAATTTATAGTTAAATAAATCACATGCGAAAAATTCACTCGATGAACACTGAAAGGAAAACTTACACCAAATTTATGATAATCAAATAACATTCATTACTGAAGTGACGCTCTTAAGAGAAAAGCGTTTGGAAATTCTTAAGGAACAAAGGTTTATGCAGCATAGTATAAGAAAATATCACATCAAAAATAGTACACTTTAATCACGTAAATAACATGATGTTATTTAAATTGACATATAAGGCAAAACATGGCATTCGGGTAGCGAATATATTGAAATTAGATAGTACAGTTATGACTCGATTTTGCCAGTCCTCTTTTTGAAAATCATTCCTAATATTCTACGCAGGCTTTCAATTGCTCATTACAGCTAAAATGCTATTTTTCGGTATTATGAAACAATGGGATACTATAATGTAATTTTTTATTTGTAAGATGCAAGAAGAGGTGGTAAAGTTTTATATGACATAAAAAATTTGTCAATTTTGCTTTCAGAAGGTCACAACTAGCGATTAGCTGTAACGATGAGCAACGCGATGAGCGAGCAATCAGCGATCATAAAATCGCTAGTTGTGACCTTCTGAAAGCAAAATTGACAAATTTTATGTGTCATATACAAACTTTACTACCTCTTCTTGCACCTTACAAACAAAAATTATCTTTATAGTACCCCATTGTTTCATAATACTGAAAAATAGCATTTTAGCTGTTATGAGCAATTGCAAGCCTGATTCTAGGCAAGGTTGCAAAGACTCATTTCAGCTAAAATAATGTTTTTCGTAATAATAAAACCAAAAGATGGTATGATGGCATGTTTTACTTGTAACTCACAAGAAGAGGTTACAAAGTATGCGTTGGAAACATAAAACCTGTAAATTTTGCTTTCTATGAGTCACAATCAGCGATTTGCTGATCGCTGAGTGAGTGAGTGAGTGAGTGAGTGAGTTTGTGAAAAATCGCTGATTGTGACTCTCATGAAGTGAAATAAACAGGTTTAATATGTCAAACACATTCTTTGCAACATCTTCTTGTATCCTACCAATTCAAAATTTGATCATGGCATCTAATTATTTCATAATTTAGAAATACATTGTTTTAGCTGAAATGAGTCTTTGCAACCTTGATTCTAGGAAACCCGTGCGCTTTTCCAATGGTTTGCACCAAAATATACCCTAAACATCCATTTTGAAGACGAATGAGTTAGATGTATTTCAAAATATATTTTAAGAAATATCTAAAAAAAAAAAAACTGGAAATTGAAAAAGTGCTTTTTGTGCTGAACATTTTTCGTTCTACGAACATGTTTGTTTTTAAGCCCCTGCAGAGAAAAAGGTATACACAGCCATAATTCGCTCGTTGGGAGGTTTCTCGTTAACATGCTTTTAATATGGGAGTTCGCAAATTGGGTGACGTCCCAACTTGAAAGCAGTATAACCATCGGAAAATCGTGTCAAGCTAGCCTTGACAATCCACTGTTGATATATGGGTAGGATCTAGTGAGCTGTTGGAATAACTACAGTTTAACAGCTTCTAAACCGCCACAACTAGCGAATTTTATTCGTTTGTCGCATGGGGTTGCGTGCCTAACCAGTTCCCGGTTAGAAGAAAATATCTCAGTCACACAAAATTATGACCTTGATAACAAAAAAAAATATATGGATTAGCATACCATAAGAGGTAAATACCACGAAATAATGTCAGAATCAAGGGGTAATCAACTTTGCACACTGTGCCAAAACACACTGTTCGGCACGATAGGGCATACTTTGACTAGTAGGACACAAATGATAATATAAAATGGCATCACTGTTGAGTGTTGACGTTTTGCCAATAGTTGCTAAGGTTGACTACTCGGTTGAATACTTTGTTTACTCAAAAGTGAAGCTAGTGAGAGGATTTGTTGTCATATGTAAAACTGGAAAAACAACGATTCAACCAAGAATTTAAGAACGACAAACCGGTTTCGAGGATCGCTCCGAAAAAATCTGTAAGTATCATCTGAACTGTGAATCTCTTTAAATCTAGCAAAACTCAGTCTGTTTCATCCGATTCACAGTAAAACTCCCAGCGGCTCGTGATTTCATCCAGAGCAGCTTCTATTCGGGATTGACTTCAATCTAGTTCATCCACACCATGTGGTCGAGAAGGTCATGTCAGTACGGCAGTCAAGATGGCTGAAACTGGTTACCTCCAGCGACCGACGGTTGGTCAAAATTTATCTATGGTGCAATGGAGATAATAAACGTCAGTATATACACGTTCGCAGTCATTGGTCTCAATTGATATTGGCTACGATGGCCACAGGACTTTAAAGGGATGTCCATATAATTTTTAAGTCAATAGGTATTAACCCAACATATTCCATCAGACCTGGATCGGAGTACGATTGCCTTAGTGCAATAGAATAGGATTTATAGGAACGAATCATTTCAGTTAAAAATGCAATTACATTCTATTCTACGCGTCCGACATCCAGCATATTCCTTTCACCAGATCCGGTAGTTTTGCTGATGCATCTCTGTCATCATCTTTCTGTTGAACTAGCTCATATCAACGGACCCTAGAACGATGGGTGGTCTACCGATCGGATTTGAGGCTTTATTAAAAACTGGCCCGATGATGTTGCTGTGGGATTAAATTCTCGCCCGTTCAAATTCTAAGTTACTTTAGTCTGGAATAATTTGACAGGGAGCATCATCGATCGGGCTACGCCTTCGTTTCTGTACATCTGCAAGGAATCAGCAGCAGGGACATCGAGCCGGAATCTGGTGGACGGGTTGAACACCGTACAGGTTTGATGGCTTCCACTTCCTCTTCCACATCCCGATCCGCAAACGCACTACCCTAGCAACACACATGTTCTATAGCAGTTTATATAACCTTTATATGACTGGATTTGGTTGTAAAGAAGTTTACTCAACATAATTATATGAATTGGTGTTACTTGGGTAATGAGAATAAAAGGAAGCTGAATGCTTGCCTGATCCATCTGATAAATAGAGAATGTAAACACAATAAAAAAAAGTCATAACTCTCGGAGTTGCCAAACTCATGGAATATTGACACTTTGATTGAAACCACGTTCGGCATTACGCTTGGCACTGCTTTCGGCACTGCTCAATCACTCGACACGGATTAAGGTAGGCCTCCCTTAACTCAGTCGGTAAAGGCGCAGCTACAAAGCAAGACCATGCTGGAGGTGGCTGGGTTCGATTCCTGGGCCGGTCTAAGAATTTTTCGGTTTGGAAAATGTCTCGACTTCCCTGGGCATAGAAGTATGATTGGACTTGCCACACAATTATACCAATGCAAAAATGGTACAGACATCGAAAGCTCTCAATTAATAACTGTGGAAGTGCATCTAGAACACTAAGTTGAGAGCACGCAATAAGCTAATATGCGATATGCAATAAGCTTGAAATGCGAATAAGAAGAAGAAGAAGAAGGATTAAGGTGTGCAGAGTTGAATACCCCTTGGTCAGAATGGTGTTACCACAATTTAGTTCCAATGCCAAATTGAGCAATTACGGTATGAAATCAATAAGAAAATACTAAAATTTAGTTCTTTCTTTGGTATGCAAGCATCAGGATTTGCGTTTAAAATGGTAGTCGACATATCATTTTTTGTAATTATTTCTTGATATTTTATCTCTTATGTCATGCTAATCCATATCAGTTTTAGATATAAATAGTTGATTTTGGGTTACAAGAAATATTTTGAGATATTTAGTCAAGTTGCAAATTTTGCACAACAAACAATCCTTTTCCATAGTTAAGAATGTCATGCTTACATGTGCAAGCTTACATGATAGACTAAAAATACGACAACTAGGTTATATGTTGCTCTTTCACAGATTTATTTCCGTTTTACGGATTAATTCCCTGAAGAAAAAGTTCCATAGCAGCAATCAAATAAACAAGGCTTCAATGAATTGCCTGCAAAAATACTTCCAAGTGGTCAATGCATGCTATGTTTTTTTTCAGTATTCAGTTCATTTTCATACTGGCACACAGTGTGTGGGTGTGAATTTACTATCTATCTCCGACTTACTGGCAGTGGCATTATGGATAGAGTCCTCCTGCAACCATCTTTTATTGCAAGAAGCTTAAATCCGGGAGTTAGAAGGTGACAGCTCTATCACAACACCAAAAGCCCATTTCAAGAACGCAAGCATTCCGAAGCTATTTTCGTATACGATAAGCCCTGCTCCAATACATTTCAATGTGGGAATCATTAATAATAAACGGGAACTTTCAATCAAGCTGTATTGGTTGATTGGCGCGTATTTAATGAGTTGGAAATGTTTATAGTACTAGTACTAGTACTAGTGCTCGAAAATTAAGTATGAAAATATTATAAAGGACTAAATGGAACGAACTCACCTCTGGCCAAGGGAATCTGGCCAAGAGAATCTGGCCAAGAGAACCCAACAACTGGCCTGATGTGTTAGAGAGGAAGCCGCAATTGTAGACGGTTTGCTTCACGATGTAATCCGGTTTGTGGTAGAGCTTGTACGGAACGTCCCGAATGTAGTCTTGAAACATCTCTTGGCTGTCCGACACAATCCGCACACTGTGGAACTCGATTCAAGAAATTCAAGTATCCATTCGTCACCAATATCACTTTACTGTTAAAAAAAAAATCCGGAACGACGCAAAATCGAAAAATATGACGGGAGGAAATTTTTTCGCTTCCATCTACAAGCACAGCACTCTTCGATCATTTTCATACTGGCACACAGTGGTGATAAAACTGCTATAGCTTTACACGATGTTGTCAGATGTAGATAATTTCGACCAGGTTTTTTCAGTGTTTTTGATGTACTTTCCAACAGAACCTATCGGATCTACCACCATTTGCCAACCCAGGATTTATTAAAATAAAAACTACATGGGACAGCCCTTTGGGGTTGTACGCAATGGTGACGTAGAACTACGTGGTCTTATATAATTAATCTACTGATTCCGATCAATAGTGGTGCGGCTACTTCTGCTTTATTTGGATGCTCATGTGGGCTGCAGCTCGTTGCTTCCAGACAGGCCTTCGTTGTATACTGGAGAACACCACCACTCACCACGCTGTGATTGAATAAACACCGTTTGATGAGACCGAATGGAATTCATCTTTGAAATCTGTGTTAGGGAAATCGCTTTTCACAGGCAATCGGTGCTCAAAAAAAAAAAAAACAGTTGTACATTCGTGAAATTTTCAATAGTGACAGTTTGAAAAATGATAACGTCTTAAATTTGACAGATGCGTAGAAAAATATATGATCGATTGGTGATAAAATTATTGAAATTGGTCCAGGGGCAGTTGAGTTATTAGCGTCCAAAATCTTTCATAATTTTGTTACACGTTCCATTTTCACAAAGTGTACCCCCATATAAAAATCACAGACCTCCTACGTAAAAAAATGCCAATTTGGATAAAAAATATCTTCGAAGATACAAAGAATAGCGGGTGATTGTCTTCTACAAAAATGTGTATTATAGCAAGATAAATAACTCAAGACTCAAACCCTTTATCTCCACCTTTCAAAATAAAAAATTGAGTCTCACTTACCCCTATTAATCAACCAACCGGTACCATCAAAAGATATTGCATGCCTAGAATCTTTTCCGAAAACACTATGTATCTAATATGAATGGTTTTGGAGTAATTACACATGATTACGTTTTTCGCCATTTGAACCACTGTGTGGTGGTAGAACTTTGAAAGCTGAAGTAAAACTTTACAGTAGCCGTTGGACTGGATGTTTTCTTAAGATCCACAATATACAGTCATATACATAACCTCATTGTGAGGTGATCTTGGTGGTGACTCGTATTCAAGCACACAGGAATCGTTCTGATAAAAAATTGTAGGATATAAGGAACATTTATCATATTCGTTGGACATGGCTGTGCATTTGTTTTCAATGGTGATCGATATTTAACAGATAATCGTATCCAAATTGATGAATTAACACTGTTATGAATAATTGCATAGTCCATTGAAACGTGACTGATACCCTGCACTTTAAAGCACACAATGAATTTATTATTTGAATCATAATCCACTTGATTTCAATTATCGGGCACTGATTTGAACAAAACCGGATGTTGTCAACCTCATTATTATGCAATTTTCATATAATCTGCCGAATGGTTATCTGATCACCAAGCGACCGCAAGTAATGAGCTACACAGGCTCATTAATATTCCCTATAAATGAAGTTTATGCATAATGCGTTATGCTTTCAGATCAAAGATTTTTTTTGCGGTACAATTTTTTCCCAATGTATTGCGGTACTGCGGTATTACATTGTTAGAATGAGAATATTTAAGCCACCAGCTGGTGAAATTTCGCTATCTGAAGTGTTTGAGATTTTTGTAAATAAATTAAATACTTCTACACATTTAGTTTTCCGCCAGTGCTTGGTAATTAAACATTACGTTGTTTGCTTAGATTCAGCAAAGCATTTTCTGAAACTCAGCAACGAAACGTCACTTGTGATGAGCATTCAGTAAAACAAAATTAAGTGTGCAATTCGAAACCTACAAACTTATTTCGATTTCAGAGATGGTTGGAAATGCTATCTAACATGAAGCTTTGGTGTGATAAATTAATAGCTAGAGAATGGTCTGAAAAGGGTAGGTAGATAGTTCCGCTAGAGTACGGCACACAATTTTCTGTACGAGAAGATTTGCAGATTTTTTTCAAATCTTCAGGTAAAAAATTTCGTATTTGAATTAGGTAAAGATGTGTGCGTTTGACTAGTACTGTCGCATGAATGGCCCTTCGCTCATTTTCAACTTCTATTCAATTTTCATACCGCTCTTGCTAATAAATTATCTTCACGTATAAAAACACTTTGAATATTTAATTTATTTGATTTTTAGATAGCCATCGAACGAATGTTATTCGATTATATTGCTCTTCCAGAGATTTATTTCCGTTTTACGGATTTATTCCAAGAAGAAGAAGATTCATCACAACTGTCAAATAAACAAGGCTTCAAATAATCTCCAGCAAAATTACTTCAAATTTTCAATGCATGCAGTAAGTTGGGTCAAAAATTTTGAGGTTTTCGAACGTCATGTAAAATGAAACTAGATGTTTTCACATTTGTTTGGAAGTTCTTTTGGTGCCGAAAAAAAATGGTCATCTTTTCGAAGAACTATAAGTGAAAGTTTGATTCGGGGCGACACATTAAAACATTTGTACCAACTTTATGAGTGACAAATCCAAAAGTGAAGGAGTAATTTTATTTCTGGGCTTGGTTGCGGTTTTTAGAAGATGATTTTAGGAGTATGCGACTATTAATATGTCAACAGGAAGTTGGAATTGCCTATAATCTGGCAAAAGTTGAATTAGGGACCATGTGCATGGAATTATATTGATCTCAAATGCTTGGAGTTTTGATTTATTTATTTTTTTGTTCAACCAAGGTTGAAAGTTTTCCCCACCACACTCGACCATGTTTTTTTTTTCATTATTGAGCACATGTGATGTGATGTGAATAGAACCCACCATCAGTGCAAGGATTACCTATGACTGCAGATACTTCACTGGTTGTAAAGTTCTGCCTGATGGTTTGTTGCAGCAGGGTGAATCAACTTCATTGAAGACCTTTGGAAGACAAACGACAAGATGTACGTCTATCAACACGTGACAAGGGACTGGCAAATCCACGAACCCTTGTCCAGTCTACAAATCCATTGAAACCCTTAGGCTGCCCCCCCCAAACCCAGCATATAATTATGTTTGATTAATGAAACGTATTCAAAAAAGGGATATTTAGAGAGAACAATCTTCAACTGGAACGTACTCACCAAATCCGGGAGCGCATTCTCGATGCTTAATTTTCTCTAGTCATTTTTAAACAATTCCTCCTCCAGCGAATCCAACCACACAATAACTAAATATCACTTTTCTTCTTCATGTCACTCTGTGCACAAAAGCAATGCACACCGCAAAAACCTAATAATAGATCAGCGCGGTCGAGTCACACCGTCAACAAAGGGAGCGAGAGCACACCAGGCACCAAAGCAACAGGGGAAAAACATCAGCACAAATCATTCTAAATAGAATTATCGCGTCCGGGACATAAAACTATTCAAATGCGAGTACCGAAAAACTACACGGCAGCACAAAGATAGCCCGAGCTCTAAAAAAAAGCACGCAGCGGAGCAAAAACACACAACCGTTCTCGGACGCTTCTCAAAGCGGGTTTTTTTCATTATTGAGCACATTTTCATTAACGAGATAGAACTTTAACAGCTGCGGTAGAACTCTACGGTAGCCGCCAGATGTTTTCTTAAGATCCGCAATACATTTGCTTCAAAAGCAGCCTACTAGAACGTTTATAAGTATCAGCAATTAATTGGCACGATTGGTTTTTTTTTTTCATTATTAAAATATTTGATAAGGCTCAACCGAATTAACTTTACAGAGCCGAGGATTCTTGTTCACTATACAATACATCTTAAAGCTATAGTCAAATGGTACAACACAATAAACATTTTATCTACCGCTATCCAATAAGCCTCCTCCACCAGAACGGGAGTCGCTTCCAGTGGTTTCTTTGTATGGCAGATTCGCCAACGAGGGTCAGAGCGCTTCCATTGCAGCAATGGACGCAAAACGTGGTCATCACTCACACACTCATCACGAAACGGTTGCTTTCCAAAGTCGACGACGCATCGACTGAAAGAACTAATGATGAAGAACAATGGTTGCTGCCGAGTAAACGGACATGTCTGGTTTGATTACAGTTTCCTTAAGCTAAAGCTTGAGGCATTTTATATCTGGACGCACTGTTTATTTTACTGCAGTGCTCTTAGCGGACGGATCTGGAATGCGTTAACAGCAGTTTGTTTTTAAATGTTCAAACGTTTTCGCGAGCGGCATACTATCGATCGGCAGGATCTTAGCAAGCGTCGTAGTGGAACTAAGGATCGGAAGCTGCATTTGAAGCTGTTGAGACCGGTTAGGGCAAACCCAGGGCTGTCGGATTATGATATTACCAAGAAATTCAATGCCAGCCAAAGCACCGTCAGAAGGATTCGTCAGCGAGAAGGATTTAGATATTTTCGGGCCATTAAGCAACCAAACAGGACATTGAAGCAAAATCTAGCGGCCAAAAGACGTGCCCGGAAGTTGTACAATGACGATCTTACAAAGTACGTAGGATGCATCTTCATGGACGATGAAACGTATGTGAAGATGGATTATGGGCAGCTTCCCGAACTAAAGTTCTGTAAAGTCACTGGTCGAGGTGATGTCCCTAGCAAGTCAACATTCGTTTTTGCCGATAAATTTGCAAGAACGCTTATGATCTGGCAAGGTATTTGCAACTGCGGATAAAAACCAAGGTTTTCGTTATAACAAGACTATGGATTCCAAAATGTAAAAGCAGTAGTGCATGAAAAAACATATTCTTCCGTAAATTAAGTCTTGTATTTTTGAATGTCTGTATCTTTGTTCGATGAACACATTTCAACCTGAATTTTGCTTATTTTTCATTCATTCTGGGCCATAAATTCATAATGATTAACAAAATTGGACTAGAGTTACTCTTTGTTGAGATCCAGAGATCACGTCCGGTTCGTAAAGTTTTGGCCTGATTTGGTAAGCTGCCACTACAGCTGAGAAGTTCTACGTGGTATCAAGTGAACGGGGTAGATTTCTTCGAAAAGGACATCAATCCACCCAACTGCCCTCAATTCCGACGAATTGAGAAATATTGGGCTATGTCAAACAAAAGTTGAAGAAGAGGGGAAAGGTGACTCGGGATGCTACAGAGATAAAGAGATGGTGGAACAAAACGGCCACTTAGGTTATCCAACATAGTGTAAAATATATGATGAGTTGTAGGGGTAAGAAGGTGAACAGGTGGGGCATAGTGAGCATCCCGTGCACCAGCTTGGACTTCCGGCCATTCGGACCAACTTGGTTGGTGATAGGATCAATGTCATAATGATATTGAACCTACCACCAGTTGATTTGTTTCATGCAGCTGGAGATCCAGGGCTAAACTGCGGGATGCTCACTATGCCCCTCCTCCCCCTATTCGAAGAAAAGTTCGTGATTTGATCAAAACAAAATCGGAATAATTTGTTTCTCTATTTTTTCTTTAAAGTGCAATAGATGAGCTTCATTTTGAGTACTCAACATTTAAATTTCATTAACTCATCATACTGAAGAACGGAATACGGACTTTTTTACCTTGATGACTGAAAGAATGCTAATCCTCGAGAACTTCTTCGACATAAGTGCTTATTTTCAATCAAACAAGCAGAAACATTCGGAGATGAACTAGCTCATGGCTGAAAATCACCTCAATAAAGCTTTTAAAAAAAGCAAAAACATCGTGGGCGAATCAATCATACGTGCGATGACACTTTAGTTCAGAAACTACAGTACAAAGTCTGCAAGATCGCATGGCATGAATAATTTTCTCGAAAACAATTCGAATCCATTTTTCCTGCCATCATGACATTTAAAAGTGTATGGATGAAATTGAGACTCGTTTGGTGATTTCCAAATCAAGAAGCAGTGAAATAATGTTATAATAATATGAAAAATGTATGACTCTTTTACAATTCAAACGGTACGGTAAATAAGGCAAATGACTTAGGAGCCATCTTTATTAACAGTATTTATTGTTTATTGTAAAAATCTGATGTTAGAAATGAAAGAAAGGAGCGAGTTGCACTTATTGTGACGAACATTACTTCTTTATCCTATAAATCAGATCTTATCAAGAGGATTTCTTGGATTGTTGGTGTTAGACCAATATAAAAAAAAAACACATCCAAAAATAGTGAAAAGACCACGAACATATTAATTGCATTCGTGAAATGTTGTGCGTTGCACCGGTTACTATTGGCATCGTAGGAAAATGTTCAATTTCTCATATTCTCCTTGTGGTGTAGCATTTCCATCTTCAGGTGAAATTTAATAAAGTGTTTATCCAGCTACAGATGCAGCGCTGTTGAGGGATGCTGAGGTTTAATAAAATAGTGTTTTGAATAAGCTGCTACTCATTAGGTGTTGTATAACAATGTGTGTATGTGAGAGAGTTTGTGTTTGTGTTTTTCAGGATTTATAATCTGCACATTTCTTTTTACATCTACTTTTTAAATTATTTATGTTTTTTATCATAAAAAAATAATACACATGGCATAAGAACTCAGACCAGCCAATGGTATGTAATATGATATATCTTCATACATAAAATGAGCGCTCAATGACTTTATATACCCCTGACGATAATAGATAAAGCTATTTCCGAAGCCGTCATTTTTCCTATCTCAGATAGAAGGCCTTGTGGTCTTTTCATATTCACTTGTCATAGTAGGAGCTTGATAGTATGTTAAAGAAAACATTTTTCAATTTCAACTAGTACAAATATCGTATCATGCTCTGATACATACTCCAAACTTGCATTCATCTGCATATTCTCCATTATGGACTAGAGCCAGCCGGCTAACAAAAGAAAGAAAAAAATCTACATCATAGTCAATGTCAACCGTTTACATGTCGCTTTTCGATGATCTGCAAGGAAACAAATTTCAAGCAATATGAAAACTGCTTTGTACAATTCAATTTTCCATGCTACATACCCAGCAAATTGAAACGAAGGCAAAAATGAAATCACAATTCCACGTTTCAGTGTGTGCTATTCCGTGATAGTTTCTGCTCCACTGGGCGGAAACTACGAGCGTGCATACACCTGGAGCAAAATTTGCAATGTTGCATCCGAGAAATGTGAATTCTGTTCATGATATTGTTATTGGAAACCGGATATCAGGCATAACAGCTTGTTCATTGGATACCTGCATAAATATAGCTACACGTACACTGCATGGCTGTAGTAGGCTGCGTGTTTGAAAGCAGCTAAACCACTTGCTGTGATTTGATTTTGAGAAGCTACACAGGAATCAAATTATTTAGCATCAAGCGGAGCCACCAAAGGGTGTAAAGTGGAAAAGAAAATACCTTTCTTGTGTTCCGTGATGATTTGAAGTTGACTTGAGATGAGACGGTAAAGCAATTAATTCGAAAAGGTTACATTCCAAGGAGTGGTATTTTGCTTTCGCTTATCTTAGAGTTGGGCAAGATGTTGGAATTTTCTGGCATTGTTTGATTTGAAAGTGAATATAAAAAGTAGATAGATGGAATGTGCTGCACCACAATACTGGTTAACATTACTTTTTGCCATTGTACTCCTCAATACATGACGATTAAATTCACACATTTTGTTATGTAAAGAACGTACCATATGAACAACCCTTAATACATCCATACACAGCAAAAAAATAATTTTGATATCACATCAAAGTGGATGCACTACAATCATGTCGAAAATTTCATGTAATTTTTATGACCACATAAATAAACAAATACATTAAAAGCAGCGTAATGTCAGTTCATGCATTGTATTAATGATAATTTTGTCCTTTTTAGCAAGTAATATTACACCATATTTTCGACATGATTGTAGTGATCCACTTTGACGTGATATCAAAATTATTTTTTTTGCTGTGTAGGAGTACTGACGAAATCCCAAAACTTGATAACTTAAAAAAAAATATAACTCTAAAACGAATGTTGTGTAAAAGCCAAAATTTTCAAATGTAAAAATATTAAAACATGTGGCGCCCTCTGTCTTCAAACCCTGAAAACCATAAAAAACAACAAATACAATCAATGTTGTTCTATACAAAATCCCAATTTTTTTATATCACAAGATTTTTTTCTAAAAAGTATTTTTAATTACCTATCATTCGATCTTTTGTTCTTTAAAATCCAGTTATATATTTTTGAAAAAAGTCATTGAAAAATATAATTTTTTTAGGCCACCTTAACATGGAAATGGTTACTCTATTGAAAAAATAAACAAAAATTTGGTCGAATATTTTTCGATAAGGAACAAAACTGCACATTTCTACGAAATTCTGAGAATAGTGGTCCTTGTTATGTTTTGTTATGGAATGGCTGAATATCGACTGATAACTTTAAAAATGTTTACTTGCTTCTTACATTCGTTTGTGTACGCGATAAATGATACAAACTTGTATCTCCTAAAGTGTGAATCATAAAATTGTTGAGTTAAGTAGAAGTAACTGTGTTGCTAACGTCGAGTTAGTCGGGACGATTGATTTTTTTTTAGACTGCCGCGAGTGAAAAATCTTGTGGTGGTATTTCGGTGGTGAAATTTGGTGATATTCAACTGATTTCAAATCATTTATAATGGCTTATTTCCAAATACTACAAATTACAAGGGGCTATTCATAATTCATGAAGAAGGGGCGGGGCTGTATTGGTTAGTGTATAGGTTCAAAAAAAATCCATACAAAATGAAAAGATCATTGTCCACGCAGGAGGAGGGAGGGGGGTTCTAAAACCTCCCATTAACTGACTACGATGTTTATGAACAGACGCCAAGTAAAGAAGTGGTCGTACTTTTGATGTGTACACAGTAGCACATAGTCATGGCCAACTGGGTTTGGAAAATTTGGTGAGAATGCAGCCTTTCAAACAAAAATTCCCATAGCTAAGTGATTGTGAATATGTAGTTACTTTTCCCTTTAGACGCTGTTTCATTAAGAAAGTTTCTTAAACGTACGGTATACATTACACATTGTTGGTTTGAACGGTTCATTAAAAGTTTTGTAAAAAAGTATAATTTTTCTCACACCCTTAGTGAACTCGTGACCTCGTAACCCTCCAGTTATTGATAATTAGCATTATTTTTCTTTGAATTCTTATTGGGTAACCAGTTACAAATTTACCATGACATCACTGCAAACAATAGAAGTTCTGCATTATATTGGAAATTGACACGAAGAAGTTAAAAAGAATTGCATTCTAAATAAATTGGTTGATGAGCGTTTTTGCAGAATGATTTATTACATCAGTACGTTGTTTTTATTTTCAATTATACTACTATTGTATCACATTCATTTTCGCTATTTCACTATCACTTTAAAAAAAAAAATAAAGCAGATACGATAAATATTCTAAATTTTTGGTTGCTTGCTCATCAACCATTTATTGGTTATTGGTATAGTATTTTATTTTGGATGAGTGTGACAAGTTAGAGCTATTTAAGAAAAACAAAATTTTCTAAAAAGCACATTTTCTTGAAATACAATGTGCCAAATATTTTAAAATTTTACTTATCTGTAGTCATAATAAAGATCTTTAAAATGCCACTAATTTTACTAAAATCCGCCTACTATGAAAAAGTTGAAAGTCGACCGTTTTACTGAAATTACTCAAACTTCATACATACTCTGCCAATAAAGTCCAAAGCAATACTGATAAATCAATAAATAGTTGTTCAACCACTTGCCAAGATTTCAAAAATCTATCTAATCAGATTCGTTCAAAAAATTGCCCATTCAGGTGTACGCTCAATTTTGAGATACACTGTATGTCCTCATCCAAAGCAAGCAAGCAATGTATCATTATCCTGCTACGGCAAACATACTTTTGAATATAAAAACCGATAAATGATCCATAAAATATTGGAAAACGTTCCATAAAAACATCCAAATGATCCATAAAACATCGGTGAAAATGTATGTATGTATGTATGTATGTATGTAAGGTAGCCACCATCCCTTCGAAGATCTTGTCTTGTATGCAGCTCCACTTAATAGCAAGATCAATTTGAGCTACCGATCTGAATTCACAATATCGCTGTATGAAGGGCCAAAAACGGTGGGGTGGACCCGTAAGCAGAGACACTTACGCGAAATCCACGGGAATTTAAGAATCTCCTTCCAACGATACGATCCAACAAATCGAATAACGCAATTCGCAATACTTATTAAGCTTCCTACAGGATGGTTTGTTAAGAAGGGCGCGTCAATCTCCATGAAACTGTTGGAGTAGAATTCACACCATCACAATCGAATCGGTAGGATAAAGAAAATGATAGTGTTTATTCCCTCCTAGACTCCGGTTGTCATACCACTCCGATCGTCCAGTTTCAGGTCAAATGATACCCTGATGCTCCCTCCCAACCCAGTATTTATTTATATATATAGTAAACATATGTAATGGAGAAATGAAATATATCAGAACATTAAAATACGTAATAATGAAAATACATTTATATGGATAAAAAAACTGGTATTCCGCAATGAAAATAATAATTATTTTACATACAATATGATGCAGCTCTATGTCTCCTCAGCTCCCAATAAGGAAGATGTAACCCTGAAATTTCCAACAAAAGACACAGAAAAGGAGATTTTGTTAGTAAGTTGGGTTCGTTGGATCAGGATTCACCTTGATAAGTGATGCGACCATGGTTTTAAATGAATCAGTGTTATCATGCATTATACTTGGATTTGCCCGAAGCCAAAACCAAATGGTGTATCATTGGGCCTTATTACGGGTGTCACTACACGGTGATAAGCAGGTGATATTCAGAATAAGAGCCGTGATTACCGTACAAATCAAATGGGAATCACTTCACCGTGACGACAAGTGACAACTTTTCACCGTGATGTGACACCCGTAATAAGCCCCATTATAATATAAATCTGAAGACGTTCCATCATCGAAATGCTGAAAATGAACTTAGAGCATGAGCATGAGCAAAATTGATCGCCCGCGACTGCCAACACCAAAGAGCTGAAAACCAATTCAAACAAATCAAATCAACAGACAAAACCAGGGTGAAAGCTGTAAGAGTGAATCATTACAGTATAAATCTAGTGATGTTCCGTCATCAAAGAGCTGGAAGAAAACTCAAATAATTTAAATCAATAGATCCAGTCTGAATGAAGGCTGCAAAAAGAGAATAATTATACAGCAATGACCCCATTTTGTCAGCTAGCAAAGTATGTGTATCTTAAACATTCATCTTGAAGGAGGAAGGTATGAAATTACAATTATGTGGAATTATTGAAAAATAACAGTCAGATGCGCGGAGAGATTGACAGGATCGGGTCATAACTGTAATGTGAATATTAGGAAGATTTATCATCATCAAACTATTCTTGAATTGACCTGGAAGAATGCTTGTGAATAATTGTTATACAGATAAATTAAATTGATAAACTAAATGGTTCAAACAACAACTCCAGCCTGTAAAAAAGCTGAAAATAGGGAATCTTTACAATGTGGATCTCCGACGGTCTTCTACTCAGTAAGCAAAAGCGGCAGCCACCAGGCTAGTCGATCTGCTCAATTTAAATATTGAAACCTTATTTTATGAAGTTCTTAAGAATACCAATTGAAACACAATGTAAACAAATAAAAGTTAAGAGTCTCATCCGAATCAAATGATTCCAAACGATACGCATTCATAGAAATTTAGAGATGAACTAGCCAAGGCTAAAAATCTCTTAAATAAAGAATTAAAAAAGAAAATCATAGAAATTAAGTTTAAATAGACAAAAGTAGAAAAATGGAACAATCTCACCAAATCAGTCCAACTGAATCCCTTGCAAGCAGCTATGTCACGCTTGGTGTAGTAGCTCCGATCATAGACCCGCCCTACGGGGATCAATCCTCTGGTCGAATGTAGTCGATTGCTCCATGACGCGAACACGAAGCGACCGCTCACAAAATCATACAACGCGTAAACAAACTGAAATCAAAAACTATCGCACGCGACGCCACAAATTTCTGTACCGGGAGCACAAGCGAAGAAAAAAACAAACAACGCAGATAGCGACACTTCTTCTGATGCCTGCAAACATGATGCATCACGTTTTCTTTTTCGATATCAATATTATCAATATTTTATGTGAAATTTAGCAACACAATTGTAAAAATGTACTGGTAAATTTCTAAAGAATGACCATTGAAATTGTACGAATTACCCATAAACATATTGCAATTGATCCATAGCACATTCAGCAGTGAACCCTAAAGTAAAGAATGTGATCCATAGAAAATAAAGTTTAATGATTAATGAGATTAATGAAAGCAACTTCCTCAGAGCAGTCTCGTTTTGGACAGCTTGAAGCTGAAATAGGTTTTATTAAACTAATATAAAATCTAAACCAATCTTAATGCTTATGGTAAAACAAACTTCAGCTTCAAGCTGTACAAAACGAGACTGCTCTGAGGAAGTTGCTTTTATTAATCCGAACATTCTTGAAGAACAACATCGGATATAACCTCAAAATGTCACCGTTGAGTGAAGAACAGAACAGCGATCGAAACTGTACGCTTTGTGAAGGCCATGACCACGTAGATGATATGGTCCAGTGTGATGTCTGCGATTTCTGGACCCATTATAGTTGTGCTGGTAAGACAGCAGCTGTAAAGGAGGTTCCTTAGACGTGCTCGAAGTGCACTCATATGCTGAAGGTGCCGAAAGGAACCAAGAAGTCTGTCCCAAAGAAACCACCTAGCAGAAAGAATAGTGCGAGGAGCGATGCCTGATCCGAATCTGGAAAAGGAAGTACCAATGAGGTCAGCCTGGAGGAATCCCTAGACCAGTTTCAGCAGGAGAAAAGTGCAAAGGAGAAAGCGCTGGAGGAAGAAATATTCCTCCATGAAAAGCGATAGGAGGCTGAGTGGGAGATTTTTCAAACCTAGAGTTATCTTCCGTCACTCTTTCAACAAAGATTTGACTAGATTAAGGATTTAGGGATTCAATTATTATTTTAGTTGAGCACGCAAACGATGAAGAATGAGCTACTGCTACTTCTACTGCTAGTTACTAAGGGACTGTTCATTAACTACGTAGACAGTTTTTTGGGGATTCTTGACCCCCCCTCCCCCTGCGTAGACAATTATCCATACAAAAAAATTTAAACTTGTATGGGCCGTGGATGATTTTCAAAACGGTAATTTCTAGCAAACAGCACGGATTTGTTAAAGGACGATCTACAGCTACCAACTTGATACATTTTGTGTCATATTGTTTAAACTCAATGGTTAAAGGAAATTATGTAGAAACGTTATATACTGATTTTAGTAAAGCATTTGAAAGAGTTGATATACCACTCTTGCTTTTTAAGGTATCCAAATTAGGCTTCAATCCTAGGCTACTGACATTAATCGAGTCGTACTTATGACGGCGGATGCAAAAGGTAAGATTTGAAGGAAATCTGTCCACCATAGCTAAAATAACATCTGGTGTGCCACAAGGTTCACATCTTGGTCCATTGCTATTTATTTTATTTGTCAACGATATAGAACATATTTTGAAATTTATTCATGTTTCTATATATGCTTTTTTTTCCTTTGGTTTGTTTTTTCCGTCGATCTTGTTTTCCGTGCTGAGCACCAATGCTACCGACGTGCCAGGAAGGCAGCTCCCACACCTGGACCCTACCTATCGACCCATCAACTCATGAACCGGGGACCAACGGCTTTACTTCCCATCCGAAGGAAGGCGTGATCAGAGATGTTATGCCTCAGAACATCCCGGCGGCGCCGACTGGGATTGAACCCAGGCCTGCTGGGGTGAGAGGTAATCACGCTTACCATTACACCATCGGCACCGTTATTTCTATATATGCTGATGACATGAAATTTTTCATGAAGATATCTTAAGCACCTGATCTTCAAATATTTCAACATGGAATTGACATTTTTTACATATGGTGTAAGAAAAATTTGTTAGAACTAAATGTTAATAAATGCAATTCTAAGCACGCTGTAATACACGACACAATTACTCTTATCCAGAAAACAATCCAAAGATCCTATAAAGTCAGGGACTTAGGTGTTATCCTCGACTCCAAGTTAACCATTGCTGATCACTACAATAACATTATCTACAGAGCAAGCAACGTGTTCGGGTTCATTAAAAGATTTAGTTTGCACTTCAATGATCCCTACACAATCAAATCACTTTACGTAGCATATGTGATGCCTCTTCTCGAATATTGTAGCACAGCTTGGGCTCCATATCATGATACACATGTAAGCCGCATTTAATCAGTTCAAAAGCAGTTCTTGTTGTTTGCTCTAAGAAAGTTGGGTTGGACGAGTTTACCACTTCCATCTAATGAATTGCGTTGTATGCTAATTGATTTATATGAGCTCAGATTTCGCAAAGAGTTACCAGCCCAGAGATTTTAGAAAGTATTAATTTTTAGGCTCCCACTCGCTCATTGCGGCATAGAAATTTGTTTAGCATCAACAATCAAAGAACAGACTATGCCAAAAAAATAGCATATTGACATAACAATAAATAAAAGTACGCTTAAAAAAACTTTCTGCACGAGGTTAGCTAGGCATCAATATTAAAATAATAATAATGAGGGGGCGACCCCGGCGTAGTGGTTAACATCCATACCTCTCACGCCAAAGTCACGAGTTCAAATCTCACCCCCAGACAAGTGACGAATGACCCAAGAGTGTTAAAGTGACTATAATAGTAAAAACAAATAATAATAATAATTTGGAGGCGAACCAGCCTAAGGCTGAAAGCCTCCTTAATAAAGCTAAATAATAATAATAATAATAATAATAATGTCATGCAAGTACTTGAAGTAAATTTTAACAATTAGCGTTTAAGTAAGAATTGTAAAATTAATAAATAACCAAGCAGGCTTATTTGAGCATGAGATAAAAGTTGAACTATTTGTCGGTGTCGTTAATATTTTTGTCTTTAAATTATGGCCTGGTATGATGCATCTGAAACAAGAGAGGGCTAGGTTGTTGCTAGCAGCACTGCCAATGAAAACGTGATAGGCTTTGCTCAATTTTCTCGAACTTAGACAGTTTTCAACCATTTCGTTTTTCCTTTCACGTCACTTGCGTATTGAGGAATATTCAGTTATTTAGTGTAAATATACTCCTGCTACATGAAAACATTAACAATTGCTAGTGAAAGAAGTTAAACCGCTTTTACCACCTTACCGTGAATCCAATTATGTTAGAATGGTTGACGAGTGCCAATTAGTGTCAACAACTGCTTTCACCAGCTTGTAAGCGTTACGGTAGTTTAGCAGAACCGAACTCTAGACAACATTGTGCAGCCTTTTACAAAACAACAACATGGTAAATCACTATCCACAAAGTAGTGGTGGTTTTACTTTTCGATTCGCTACATTTTCTCGCTCGTAAACTTTTGCCGTAATTCCTAAGCTGTTTGATGGAGAGGGATCGTAAAATAGTTAGCTCCGCTCAGTCAACGAACGCCAATTTGGCTTGACCTGCTCCGATGGAAAAACTGGTGAGAAATCTGTCGAGTTGTTATTCACACCTTGGCCACCAATCAAGGTTTAATGGTTTACGTTAGAGAGGGTCCAGTATAAGAGAGGAGCGGACTGGCTGGGTTTGCGCCAAACGAAATGTCAAAGCCAGAGCCAATTGAACAGCGCCTATCTTGATTGCACTGGCAGTGTTGCTAGAAACCACCTGGGCATAGGTAAGAGAGGAGTGGATTCAAAACAAACTGCCTTGGCAACCTATGCTTAAACGATTTCTTGTAACACTGCCAATGCAATCAAGATAGGCGCTGCTTGATTGGTTCTGGCTATAACAGTTCGTTTGGTTAAAAACCAGCCAGTCCGCTCATTTCTGATACTAGACCCTCTCTAGTTATACTGCCACATAAAATCCCAGAATTATTAATGGGAAAGGACTGGACTAGGGGGGCTATTCATAAACTACGTAGACAGTTAAGGGGGGGGGGCAACAATTATCCACGGCCCATTCAAATTTTAAACATTTGGTATGGACAATTCTCTACGCAGAGGGGGGCAAGAATCCCAAAAAAATGACTACGTAGTTAATGAACAGCCACTAAGGAATCTTTGAAAGTAAATAACAGACAGAAATAAGAAAACATGATAATTGTATCCTGTTAAAGGCAAATTCCTGCTGTGAATATGTGCAAAGCACGTACAGTGTATCTCAAAATTGATCGCACACCCGGGAAGTAATTTGTTTTAAACATGCTGAATAGACGTATTTTTTTTTCAAATCGTGGCTGGTGATTGAATAGTTATTTATTGGTTTATTACTATAATTTTAGTCTTTATTGGAGGAATTAGATTTATTTAAGTAAAACGCTTGATTTCCAACTTTTTATCTAGTGGACGAATTTTAATAAAATTAGTGGCAGATGAATGATCTTGACTGAGAATGACTAAAAATGAGCAAAATTTCAAGAAGTTACGTTCATTTTATTTAAATAAAATAAGGTTTTCAAAGTAAAAGGTGTTTTCTTTAAATTGCTCTTACTATTTGTAATGATGCCTAGAATGGTAAACTGCCCATAACCACATATCCGCCCCACCATTGCTTGATTGCATATTCATATGGGACAAGTAATGCGCTTGGGTAGTAAGCGTCAAATAAAGGTGTTTCAAACTTTTTTTTTCAAATTTGTGATTCTTACTTTAATTTGCTAATACTGACTAGCACTAGCAGCTCACCAAAAAATAATTGAATTATTATTATGAGTAAATCAAATTATCAAGTCCTAGTTTACCTTCGATACTCTGCAAACTTGTTCTAAAATCAGCAAATTTACAAAAAAGAACACATTTGTTTCACATTCTACCTCGTACTGATTGCAATTTGTCCTTCCAGAATGTGCTGCATGAAATTTCAACGAACTAAAGCACAGCTAGCCATGCCAATTCACATACATCATATATCCCTACGGAAACAGAAGTATTCTTTCGGTATGATTACATGTGCATTGTGGATGCCGGTTTCAAAGCAAAAACGAGAACAAGTTTAGGTTTCTTGTTTGGAAAACATCCTTGGAATTTGATTATTGTTTTGCGTTCTGGTCGTGCAAATACGAGTTTGTTTCCTAACTCTCGTTTCTCAATAATGGGACAGACAGTTGTAGTAAAGGTTTTCGATGCATTCAAAAAGCAGAGGAAACAAATTATATTGCTCACATAGTATTAATACTAATTCACTTAAAACAATGTAAAAATTTGAGAAACTTTCTCTCTTACATTTAGTCGTGGTACACGTGCTCGTTTCAGATAAGTTTTGATTGAAGAATCAAACATCAACAAAACAGAATTGAGATCAAGTTACCTGAATTTATGTAGAAATTAATTGAGTAAGCATAAAAATCAATAACAATTTTGACCTAGTTAGAACGTCAAATATATTTGAAACAAACATTTGATTAAGATGAACTCAAAACTCATTATAATGGTAATCCAAAAGCGTCTCACTCGTCATGCTATAGCTGTATGACGAGTTAGTATTCCAATAAATGAATTCATATCACATTCACTAGGAGCATGTCATCAGCTAGGACATAATTGAAGCAAATTGAGATTGAGTTCATCAAATTGGCACTTCTTTCTTACCAGAAAAGACATTTTGTTCTAGAAACCATGCGAAACAAGTTAACATTTAATTAAATGTTTGAGACCAACAAAATTGTTTAATAAACTGTTGAAATTTATCATGGATTATCAAAAAATAGCAACTCATTGGTGATTATTAATTTAACTACGACCTCCAAAGTGAAGTTCAAACATATTCTAGATCTCAAGAGCAGATTTCCTCGATTGCTTGATTGCAAAAATAACACTCCGATTGACGAGCGCAACGTGACTTGAAAACCAAATGGCATGCTTTGATTGGATGCATCCGTTCGATGACTGATTTTCTGCGAAGGCCTGAAGCGAACCATCGAAAAATGAGAATCATCGGTAAATATCGGAAATTGTATTTGATATTCTTTAGTTATATCGATTTATTTGCGCTTCTGCTGACCCTGCGTGTGTAATCCGATACATTTTCTTAGGCACATGTGAATGATCTAGTAGAGATAATTTGATATGGAAATGGAATTTAAATTACTTTTTCAAAATGAATACAATTCGTAAATGGTGCCATACTTCATCCAAGAGAACAATGAAGAACCTTATAAAAAAAATGCCAAGAATATAATTTATAATCACTCTGTTTCATTTGCGGATTCATAGTGCAAGGTTCACATTAAATGCAATCAAGCTTTCACTTGGAAGTAGATATTTAATAGAGTAAGGAATGCTTCTTGTCAGCCTTAAGGCGTAAACTTTACCTATATCCAGAATGATAAATTATATTTTCGCTCCCCAAGCATTAATAACTTTTTGACAAACATAAGTTGCTCTGTGTTGCTGTTGCTGCATAGCTTGTTCATCCATGAGCGTCCTACGATGAGTGATGGTATTTTCACTGATGATAGCAACGATTACCAAGCGATGAAACGTTCGTTAGATTAAGATGATGCATCGGCGAGTTGTATATATAGCGTCCATATTTTTGTTCGAAGCTTGCTTGATATTTATAGAAGAGTCTTATCATCGAAACAATCATTCCTTCCAGCCAGACCGTTTCCATCGCTGAGTGAACAGTGAAAATCATACCAATCCATATAAGTTAGCGACCATCGTTTGTCAATGTTTACTGAGGAGGATTGATCGGTTGGCAGATTACGAAAGCTTTTTCCACTAGAAATAAGAATATTCAGATGTGATTTGATGTGATGAGCAACTATTAGCGCAGGACATGCCGTAGCGTTCCATCGGTCACTTCAAAGCGTGATAAAACTGTGCTGTCTCATTATATTCATGATCATGATCCGTGGTCTACAAACAGCCCGAGTAGCACATTTTCATCACAATAAGTTACAGCAACTTGTTTATAAATGAAATAAGTCGTATATAAGTTTCTACAATTGATTTGTGACAAGCGTGCAACTAGGGGGATACCCGTGAGAATAGAGAATTATCTTCCAACAGTAAACTCCAATCATGAGGCATCACAGATTGCATTACATAATTAAATTACCGTCAGATGTATTGTTCAAGATGGCTTCTCTCTCATAAAATCCGCAAATTGCATATGGCCAAAGATCTAATTAACAAGATATTCCACTAATTAATTTCTCGAACAAGGCAATGGATACACCACCTTTATGTGATCGCAGTGCCATGTGGTGAGTGCACATTGAAACTGATATCACCACCACAAGGAAATAGAAAACTACACAAATCTTAATTCTTTTCACCCAACTTAGAACTTCCGTGCAAGAAGGTATTTGTGGGTAAACACTTAAATACCCTATTTTAGGTATAACCCAATACGACCCAGTAGGTAAAATTTACCACCAAAAATTAACTTACCATTGGGTTAAAATTCCTCAACGGGCATAACTGATTTGGTGGAACTTTTCATGAGGAAAAAGATAACACTAGTTTACAAAACAACATAAAAAGTGTGAACTTTAGTGGTTGACCAACGTTTCTAATGCAAAATCCTACGCTGAATTCAATGCCGTGGTTAGAATAATTAAAGTAGAGCCATTTTTGAGATATACAAAAATTTTGATTTTTTGAATTTTGGACAAAAGTACGATTACTAAAATGTCAATATCTTTGGAACTAGTGCACCAATTTTAAATATTTTTTTATGAAAATGAAGTTAAATTGTTATCGTTCACTAGAATATTATGTCTTGATTAAAAATTTCATTTTGAAGTCATTTAAAAATGTACAGCATTTATTTTTATTTTTCCTGCGAATTTTCCATAAAAATCTTGTTTTAATCAACATTTTTAATGGGATAAAAAGATTCAAAAAATCATTCCATAAGTTATTCTTGAAGTCCATTAAAAACTGGAGAAAATGAGCCTTTAATGGATGAAATCGGTTGGAAATTGTCGAAGTTATGAATTTTTTTGTAAAATCATGGAAATTGAATGTTCCAAGATTGGCCGTTGTCCCGCTCCTAGGTTCATGCACCACTTCCAGTAAGTCTTTCTGCGGACGTGTACGTATACGGTGCATTTCACTTACACTACCAGCTGTCACGCAAAATTAAATGGGATATTTTCAACAATATAATTTACGCTAGTGTTTGTGAGACCGCTCGGCGAGAACCTAACGCAACCACCCCCCGAGCATCTAGACAGAAAACCTTAGTTTCACGTACCCACTTGCAAATTGTAGATGTCTCCACCGTACGTAAACAATGGGGTCAGCCATCGTTGGTGGCACAACTTTTTTCACATCAGAAAACATGTTTTTGTTTCACTTCATGTGGACGTCGAAAGCAAACCAAGAATAAATTTTGAGTGAGACGTATTACTGGTGTTGTATCTTGGAATTCAATCGATTTAATTATATCAAAATTCATCATCATCGCTTGCGTGTGTGTGTGAGAGATAAAGAGAGAGAGAGAGATAGAGAGAGAGAGAGAGAAAGAGAGAGAGATATAGAGAGAGAGAGAGAGAGAGAGAGAAAGAGAAAGAGAGCACGTATGTCGGGACGGTCGGTATATGTAAAGCGTAAACAGCATAAAGCAAAGAAGTGGATGTGTCATTTCATTCAAGTCGTTACTTGTTCCCGGATGTGTTTTTCAATCGCCCTAGGCTATATGCTGGAACTAGAAGCATCTTACGCGCTCTCTCACACACATAAATAGACAGACATTTTCCGATCCCGTCATGCTGAGTCGATTGGAAGACTATTATAAAAAATATCAATGTTTTTTATAAAAAGTAAAAAAAAAAAACAAAAAACTTAAAAACGGGAAAAAAAAAGTTGATAAAAAAAATAAGACCAATTGTAAATTTACTCCACCATTATTCGATTTGACAGAACCAGAGTACCAGAATTTTCGGGGTACATTAGCATTACACTGGAGCTGTTTAGTTGCTCCCGGGGTGAACGCAACCAACTCAATTTGACAGCTTTCTTTCTTTAACATTGCTTAACGATGTATACGACAAAACGTGAATTCAAGTGTAAAAATGATCCTCAAAAGTTTTGTTACGCGTGTGGCAACTATATATTTACAAAATCGGTCAATTTCACTGCTTCGTTGCAAACTGCATACAGGCTTTATTTTAAAATTGATCCTGGAGACTTTGACGAACCGTGGATTCCAAAAGTATTATGTAGTTCGTGCAAAACGTGCTTGGCTAGGTGGATGTCAGGCGCAAGGTAAATTGATTTTTTGAATAACTTTCATATAAACAATTTATGTACAGCATGGTAGTGCTTTGTTCTTTCCTGATCGACATTATCTTACTTCATCTATTTTTGATAAGTGTTAATGTCTTACTTACTAACTCACTTATTTGTTATCTGTCAGTCGCTATTTGTCCTTTGACATGCCCACCATATGGCGTCGACCGTTTTGTCATGCAACGGATTGTTATTTCTGCTTGACAAAAGTTAAGCAACAAGGACGTCACAAAACAGTTGAGTATCCACAAGTGGCTTCTATGACAAAACCTGTTCCACATTCAAGTTCCGTATCCTGTTTATCCAAAGCGGAAACGAGCGTCCTCTGTTGAATCGACCGTTACAAAAAGTGAGGAGGAATTCAAGGAGGAATGCGAGAAAGACTTTGAGGTGGAATTGGAAAGAAACCCAAAACTGTTTACACAATCCGAATTTAATGATTTGGTGCGAGATCTCGACTTATCGAAGGAGAAATCCGAATTGCTGGCATCACGCTTGAAAGAACACAACATGTTGAGCAATGAGGTCAAAATTTCTTGTCACAGGAATCGTCACAAGAAATTTGACAAATATTATTCTACAAAGGACAAGGCATGTTTTTGCCATGACGTAAACGGCTTGTTTGAAGAGTTTGGTGAGCCATATGATCCAGCTGAATAGCGTTTATTCATCGATAGCAGCAAGTTGAGCTTGAAAGCCGTTTTACTGCATCAAGGGAATGAGAAACCTTCTATTCCATTAGCTCATGCCGTTAATATGCAGGAAACGTATGAATCAATGGCTCTATTGCTCAATTTGATAAATTACAATCAACACAATTGGAAAATTTGTTTCGATCTTAAAGTGGTTGCCATGTTGACTGGATTGCAACAGGGATACACAAAATATATGTGTTATTTTGTGTAAATGGGACAGTCGAGCTCGTAAGGAACACTACGTCCGAAAAGATTGGCCATAACGGGATAATTTCACAATTGGTAAAGACAACGTTAAAAATGATCCTCTTGTGGTAAAAGAACGCATAATACTTCCACCACTACATATAAAACTTGGGCTATTCAAAAATTTCGTCAAAGCGTTGCAAAAAGAAGGGCCGGCATTCCAGTACTTGAAATCAGTATTTCCAAATTTATCTGACGCAAAGATAAAGGAAGGTGTATTTGTTGGCCCACAGATCAAAAAACTGCTCAATGATTCCATATTCAATACAGTTTTGACACCAGATGAGGAAGAAGCGTGGAAATCGTTCCAGCGTGTTGTCACAACCTTTTAAGGAAATTTCAGAAGCCCAGATTATGAGGAAGCCGTCGATGAATTGCTCAAAAATTATGAGGAAATAGGTATAAATCAAAAATATTGTGTTTGTTACATATAATTAATTTCAAATCCTTTTATTTCACTGAACACAGGTGTGAATATGTCTTTGAAGATACATTTCCTACATTCTCACATGGATTTTTTCCCGGAAAATCTTGGTGACGAGAGTGATGAGCACGGCGAACGTTTTCACCAACAAATGAAGATGATGGAACGTCGTTACCAAGGGTTTTGGGATGAAGCAATGATGGGTGACTATTGTTGGTTTCTGATTCGAGAAACAAGTTCAAAACTCATGTGATGAACTAGCCTACGGCTAAAAATCACAAAAATAAAGAAAAAAAAAAAAAAAAAACAAGTTCAAAACATCGAAGACAAAGTCATTCGATTCTCAATCATTTTTAATAAAACCTAAATAAATTTCTTTTGTATATACTCGGTTTTAAATCCTGATATGCCTTAATCAAATTGATATGTAGAGAAAAGAATCTCCCATGAAAACTTTACATGCGATTTGGATGCTTACAACGACACCTAGAAAAGGAACTGTAAAGCTGTTGTATTTCAGCAACATTTATAAGTGTTTTATAAAAATGCTCATAACTTCGACAATTTCCAAACGATTTCATCCATTAAAGGCTCATTTTCTCCGGTTTTGAATGGACTTTAAGAATTAATTATGGAATGATTTTTTGAATCTTTTTATCCCATTAAAAATGTTGATTAAAGCAAGATTTTTATGGAAAATTCGCAGGAAAAAAAAAAATAAAAAAAATGCTGTAAATTTTTAAATTACTTCAAAATTAAATTTTTAATTAAGACATAATATTCTAGTGAACGATAGCAAATTTATTTAGCTTCATTTTCATTGGTGCACTAGTTCCAAATATATTGACATTTTAGTAATCGTACTTTTGTCCAAAATTCAAAAAATCAAAATTTTTGTATATCTCAAAAATGGCTCTACTTTAATTTTTTTTCTGACCACGGCATTGAATTCAGCGTAGGATTTTGCATTGGAAATGATCATCACCTTACCGAGTTCAAAAATGCTGTAAACTAGTGTAATCAATAATTGGATGTAAATAGTAATGAAAGCGTGCCAGGTAACGATTTTTAATTATTTTCAAAAACAATATTACATAACTTGTATTTTTTATTACAATCGAAACTAATAAATCGATCCATTATCTCCAATGCCGAATTCAGATAGTTATATTTGTCGGACACGCACGTCCCTGACGAACGACCCGCAACGGTGCTTAAATTGTACAACTTTCGGCGCTCAGAACGAGCTGGAACGCTGGAGAAAAAAAATTAGTCCCAATTATTCAGATACTAACTTCCCGCAACTCGCGTACTGAGACCGTGAATTAAAGACAAACTTAACTATAGAAAATTTACATTTGTAAGTGCAGCACTCCGCGGACAATTGTTTTTGTACGGAACCCAAATTAGAAATGATATAACTAAAGCTAAATCAACAGGGTATTTTTACCCATCTTTGGGTTATTTTTACTCAACGACAACTTCAAAGTTACTCAGCGATGGTTAAATTGAAGTCAATTTTGCGGTTATGATTTCGTGTTCTGTGTTCAATAAATATATGACCAAATGAAATTGGACTGTTTTGCCCGTTTTTGTACACGAGAAGACATGAATGAACTTGTCCAGTTACCCATTTTCATGTTCCGATAGTGTCGTCTCTAGCACTTGACAAGATTCACAACATCGATTGAACTGGCGCTGGAATATAGGAGAACAAAAGTCTCAATTGGAATTTTCGAAATCATCATTCATTTTCAAAATAATCAGATCTTATGCCCTGTTCATACTAGAGCGTTGTAACATGTTGTAAGTAGTTTTCGTGATACAAGAACAATGTACCATCATTGATTATGCATCATGAAAATCACTCACAATACGGTCAAACATCCCATTCTGAGCATCACATTAATCGTTTAATTAATTTCGGCAATAAGAACTATATCCAATTTCTTCCCATTACTGCTATCATCATCTCAAAATCTATGTTATTTGTTTTGCCGATACCTAAAAACAAAAAGTCCGAGTTAGTGCACTTAATTGCCATTTATTAATATAATGACTTCTCCTGGAGGTACGTAATTAACTAAATAACTTCAAAAAGTGCTCACTCCGGGGTTCACGCAAACAAGAAATATTCATCAGTGACAGGCACACACATAGCACACCCTTATTATTATATTATCTTGGATCGAGACGGTATTTTTTTCCATTCGGGAATATTTGAAAATAAAACACTCCCTATTCCTCCCACCACGTCAGCAGTTCTTCGGACAGACACTTGCTGTAATCAAGGTTGCAAAGACTCATTTCAGCTAAAACAATGTTTTTCTAAATTATGAAATAATTAGATGCCATGATCAAATTTTGAATTGGTAGGATACAAGAAGAGGTTGCAAAGTATGTGTTTGACATATTAAACCTGTTCATTTCACTTCATGAGATTCACAATCAGCGATTTTTCACAAACTCACTCACTCACTCACTCACTCACTCAGCGATCAGCAAATCGCTGATTGTGACTCATAGAAAGCAAAATTTACAGGTTTTATGTTTCCTACGCATACTTTGTAAACTCTTCTTGTAAGTTACAAGTAAAACATGCCATCATACCATCTTTTGGTTTTATTATTCCGAAAAACATTATTTTAGCTGAAATGAGTCTTTGCAACCTTGGCTGTAATCTTGGTTAGGTAATAAAGAAAACCTCCGTGATTTTTCGACTCGCATAAACGCCACCACTACAGGGCTATGATGAGGGTCAGAGTTGAAGCGAATTTCCTGCCGAGCATAAACCGAGCATTTCTCATTCATTTTTATGCGATACGTTTTCCGGTCTTCCAGTATAGGATCGCAGCAGGCGATGTCTGGGGTGTGCTAGGCTGTGATTTCCTTTTTTGCTGCCTGATTTAGTATTGCAAATTCTGAGAAAAAATAGCATTCGGCGTCAGATTATTCGTATTAGTAGCATGCTGCGGTTGTCAGTCTCGTTGACATTTTTTCTCTGAAATGGCAATATTTTTTTTACTAGGAAGTAAGCCCTGCTGAAATTGCGAGAAGACGCCGATGCTGTCGATTACGAATATTATCTCTATTTGGCTTGGAATGAAATTTCCTTTTGCAAACCCATACTTGACAGGCTTGGTCGTTTAGCACATGGTTTATGCAAATACCGCATGGGACGAATAAATAATAACAGTAAGCATATGCTTTTTCAGGGCTGCTATCGTTTTGACCATCGTCGATGATTTTTGAACCGGAAAGTATGAAAAGACGTAAACTCATGGGTTTTACTACGGTTTCAAAACCAAACTTCATTATACAGGAACTGTACAGAATTGCTTATGACTATCCCCATACTAATTTGCTAGTTGCCTCAGGGTCATAAGACGAGTTCAGTGATCCAAAACTGAAGCAGGCAGAGGGGAACGTATCGAAGTGCTAAGAGCGGCCAGGACCGCGGCTGTTACTCGCCAACTTTTGTAACACGAGTACTCGCGCGTTGTACTTTGTACAACAGTGTGAGTTTTCCATTGCCATTTTGCAGCCGAGCTACCAATCGATATGAAACCAACGGGTATTCATTAAAAAACTTGTTTTTAACTAAACAAGCTAAACTTTTATCACAGATAACCTCCAAAAAATGCGGATAATAAAGAAAATGTGAATGGAAACCGCGTAAACGGTGTCCGTACTACGTGGGATTTGACTTAATGGGTTACAACATGGAAAATCTCGAGATCCTGACCAGATAGAAAGTTACTGTCTTGGGCAAAGTTTTTCTAAAGATCATAACCTTTTCGCTGGCGGAGAGTAGTTCAGAATTTTCTCATTACGTAGCGCTAGATTATTTTTTTTCTTAATTACTTTATTTGTACAGGCTCAATCGAATAAACTTTACAGAGCCAAGTTATCATTTTCTTTATACATTATAAATGTCTTAAATCTAAAATTAAATGATTGGAACCGATTACTCGCGGTCTTCTTGAGGTTAGTGGATGACAATTGTTTGGATCGGGAGAGGGAAAAGGAGATTTGGAATATGATTTATGATTAAAAAATGTCACTATTTCTAAAACATATACTTAATCCTATCGACGTTATATCAACTCTGTAATTATACAATTATTACAGAAACAAATCTACAAAAAAAAATACACACACACATACAAAACACAAACTAAACACAAGGTTAATCAAACTTACAATCTATGGTTAATATTCTTCAAGAAGTAGCGCTAGAATACATGTGAAATTATCGCATGTGATGTAACTAGAGATCATGACCAGATAGAAAGTTACTGTCGTCGACAAAGTTGTTGATGAGATCAAAGCCTATTTCTTGGTGCACAATAGTTCAAAACTTTCTCAATACGCGGCGCTAGTATACACGTGAAATTCTCATATAAAATATCTCGAGATTCTGACCAGATAGAAAGTTACTGTCTTCGGCAAAGTTTTTCAGGAAGTCAAGATCTTTTCGTTGGTGGAGTAGTTCAGAAAATTCTCACTACGTGGCGCTAGTATATACGTGCAATTTTTGCATTTACAATAGCTTGAGATCCTGAGCAGATAGAAAGCTTCTGTCTTCGGCAAACTTGTTCAGGGGTTCAAGTATTTTTGGCTGAAGGACAGTAGTTCAGAATTTTATCACTGAGCGTCGCTAGTACACACGTGAAATTCTCATATAAAATATCTCAAGATCCTGACCAGATAGAAAGTTACTGTCTTAGGCAAAGCTGTTCAGGAGATCATAGCCTTTTTTGCTAGTGAACAGTAGTAGGACGAGCACTAGTATACATGTTAAGTTCTCGCATGTGATACATCACTAGATCCTGACCTGATAGAGAGTAAATGTCTTTGGCGAAGTTGTTCAGGAAGTCAAGATCTTTTCGTTGGTGGACAGTTGTTCAGAATTTTCTCACTACTCGGTGCTAGCATCCACATGCAATTCTCGCATATACAATAGCTCGAGATCCTGAGCGGAT